>NC_049988.1:21806801-21818965 GCF_000003815.2 Branchiostoma floridae
TGTACTGTACATTCAGCCGTGGTTAAGTTAGTACGTTATCGGGACGTACCGGGCATCGAATTCGAAGGTGCACCGTAGCTATTTCAGATACGGCGATCAAGAACACAGCGACGCATGGCTTGTATGGTAACTGACAGCATCAAAGTTCCCTTACTGTCTAAAACGTTAGGGTACAAATATTGAGCTTTAAAACATTGTATCATATAAAAGCTCGATACAAGCTTGGGGTTAAATTTACAATCTACAGTGTGCGTGTTGTATTTGACATCAAAGACCTTGCTTCTTTGCCTGCGTGCAGTGTGCTTGCTATTTGCCATTAAACACAACGGAAACCATTTATACTTTGCATTGGGCATGTTTTGAGTCGATACTCTTCTCAGCGACCACCTGTCCAAATCGACCGCTTTTCTCCGGTCCCCCAGGTGGTCGTCTTGGGCAGGTTTGACTGTACACTGTTTTCTAAGCTATTGTTTTGTAACAGACCGCGAGTATACAGAAGGAGCAAGGCGCCGTGCTCTCTGTAGCTTCATCCACTCCCACCGCAGCTGCATCGCCGCCGGCATTGCCGTACTGATCGCTGTGGGACTCGCCCCTCTGATGTTCATCAATAAAGAGGTAAACACCCTTGTTGCTCCTTTAGTGTTTGAATGTTTGCTTTGTTATCTTTTGTCATTCTGAAGTACGTGATATAACATCCTGTTGAACGTTTGTAGGGGGTATCCGAATTGTTTACCGCCTTGAAGCGCGACCAAGACGTCATTCGCCAACTGTTCACCACTGTTGACGCCTTGAAGCGCGACCGAGACGACATGTCCGCCACTGTTGACGCCTTGAAGCGCGACCAAGATGACATGCGCCAACTGTCCACCACTGTTGACGCATTGAAGCGCGCAAGACGACGTGTCCACCACTGTTGACGCATTGAAGCGCGACCAAGACGACGTGTCCACCACTGTTGACGCCTTGAAGAGTGACAAAGACGACATGTCCAACACTGTTGACGCCTTGAAGCGCGACCTAGACGACATGTCCACCACTGTTGACGCCTTGAAACGCGATCAAGACGACATGTCCACCGCTGTTGACGCCTTGAAGCGCGACCAAGACGACATGTCTGCCACTGTTGACGCCTTGAAGCGCAACCTGACCGGCGAGCGCAGCCGAGTCACCACCTTGGAGCAGCGTCTTCGAGAAATTCGTTAGTACAAAACATGATTTCTTTACCATCATTAGTGTAAAACAGATCTAATCTATGTATACAGATTTTCCAATAGTCAAGTCCAATCACTGCTGCGCATTCTCCATTTCTTGAAGTGATCTAGTCCATATTGAATTTTAAGCTATAACCTTTAACGCCAATACATTACTTTAATGTCATACTTGTGAATGATTTTAAGTCGTTTTAAATGTATGGTGTGTGCAATACTTTATTTGCTTTGTAAAATGGGCATAATCTAGCCTTTGTCTGCCACGCCTTTCTGACAAATAAACCATTTTGATTGCTTGTTAATGTTTAGAATAGAGTTTTAATGACTCATATCAATTACAGTTATGCTGTTATCACCTAATGAAGCATATCAAATGAATCAGAATTGCTAGTTTTTCTTCCTATTACATTAATCCGATAGTAATGTAAAGCGTGTTTCCCAGCATCTTGTACTAAAGGTTACACAATGTACCATGGAATCTGCTACAAGGCCTTCAAAACAGGGAAAACCTTCAGCGATGCGGCCGCGGCCTGTCGTGAAGACGGCGGTACCCTCGCCATGCCCAGACACGCTGGGACCAACTACTTCTTGATCTCCTTGTACCGTAAGTCCGTGAGCTACGGTGGTCACTTCTGGTTCGGCCTGCACGATCAGCGCGAAGAGGGAAGCTTTGAGTGGGTGGATGGTTCTGCACTTGGAACGTACAACTCCTGGGGTCCAGGAGAACCGAGCAATACGGGAGGCAAAGAAGATTGCGTTTGTTACTACGTATACTGGAACAAGTGGCACGACTACCCATGCGACAAGGCGTTTAGCTTCATATGCCAGGCTTTCCCAGGTACTGGCTCTAACCGTCCCATTTCCTGACACATTTCTATCTTCTAAACATGCCAGAAGTATCCATCGGACTAAACACGTTAGACCATTGATGCTCTTGCTGTATACCATGTCAAAACACATCACATCTCATCCCCCTAATACTCATGTTTTCCAGGACTTCCGTAGGCGACAGGCGGAACTCTCACCACCACTTCACAGCGGCTCTCCGACCATCCGCAGTAAAACTGACCAGCAAAACGCGAAACCTGGAATTATAGCAACAGGTCAAATCAGCGCGTTGTTTTATGAATGCGTTTAAGAGTTTGTTGAGTCGAAAACTAATGGAAGAAATAGTGATTGTGCACCAAAGCAATGGATCGCTTATTGTACAATAGAAAGATGGGCCTTATTTTTTCTATATATATGTATAAAGGATTTACATAATGCTTTCGCATTAGCCAGGAGTTCATTTACATGAAGAACGCTCTAGAAAGGGAAAAGCTCCTGGTCTGGCCGCAAGAAGCTTCTTTTGCTGTTTCTTACGCATTTCGTACAAAATGCTGAACGAGATGTACAAAATGTAAGCACAACTTCACTAAAAGTAATACGTAATCTCTGCTGTTTCAAAAATAGTTATAGTAAACGGACGAAAAAAGCACAACACCAGAACTGGTATTCATTGATGGAATTTCCTTTGTAACAAGCCTGAACCCAGTTATAGAGATTTTCTTGCTGTTCTACAAAATTTGTAGACTGTGCTCATTTGAGCCTGGACCACTGAAGAAGCCAGAGTGGCGAAACCTGTCTGTGTGACAGACTGAATAAAAGTATCAAACGGGAACTCTGCGGCTCCGGCTGTCTTACTGAGGAGTGACTGTAGTGAGAAAGATGTCAGCTAGCGTCAGTCGCTCCATATATACGTGTTGTCCAAATCTGGACACTGACCATTAAAACCACATGAGGCATGAAGGTGCGGCGCTTACGATGTGTTTGCGGTTGAGCTAAGTGTGAGTTATGCTAGCAGATTTGCGTGGCTATATTACAGTACAGCCTACAGGGCGTGATGTACCAAAACCTGTGCTCCACTCATGACCGTCGTGTGTTACGCAAAGTGCCCGGGCACAGCTAAAGCCAGCGTTACATCGCCACAACAATGGGGGCCGGCCGGGCAGCTTTGGGCAACGAAAAGTCCAATATAAAAGGCAACGAAAAGCGCAAAAACCGACCAAAGATAAATCGAAAGCATGCCTTGTGCATATTTATTGGCAGATACAAACTGTAAATTTTTCGTTCCCGCAAACGGCCAGACCAGGCCATGGGTAGTAATGTGACGTAGGTCTAAGCACTGCTTTACAAGAACAAATGCTTCATTCTTGTTCTGTCTTGGTTGTTTTGCTTGACAGCAAACGGCTTCCCCTGGCGCCCAATGTCAGATATAATCACCATCCACTCTAAATCTAAGTTACTTTCTCCTGGCTAAAATAAGTGGAAACATCGACAAACACATCAAAAACAATACCTCCATATTTTTTTCGCGTAGGTAAAGACAACACCTCGGAGGTTGAATCTCTGAGTTCAAGTTGCTTACTCGATGCTGGCTAAAGTAAGTGGAAACATAGACAGTTACACCATTTATCATGGAGGTAAATACAACACAAATTTAGGAGTAGTTGCTATAGAAAGACATAACTGTATGTCTCATTTCTAAACTATCATACAGTCTCAGAAGTTCGTTGGTTTGAAACGATGTGATCTGCAGTGCAAAGAGGAAGGGTCTGCAATGTCTGAATAAAAACATGGAGATTCAATGACTACATTATGAGTTCTCACGTACAAACTTTTTCATGTTTCTACCTCTCGTCTTAGAGTAACTTCGTTTCCCAGAAAATTAGTCTGCCACTTGCAAAAAAAAAAAAAAAATGCCATTCGCACCACCTGATATCGATGCCACGTCATTTCTCCAGATGAATGTTAATATGGCCTGTTGTTGTTTGTGTTTACTGGGTATGTTGTGTATTATCATTGTAGAACTCTAGTATCTTTAGGTCTCATCAATTCAATTTCGCTGTTCTTGGACCCAAAAAAGATATTCTGGTTATTCTGAACTGAAAGAACGACATAGCGTATAGCCGCGCTGTTCCTTGACGTTCATGACACATGTCAATCACTGTAGTCTAAAATGTACTCGATCATATTACTGAAGTTAAACGTTCTAAAACAAGCTCTGAATTCCTCTGTTTTAAATGCAGTTACACTTGAAATGAATGTGAGTAATTGCAGCATACAATGCTATATTATAGTACACTTTACGTGTTTAACCCAGAATTTCAGGAAGGGTTTGTAATGTCTCCAGAAAAACACGGGGATTTAATGACTACATTTACACTTAAGAGTTTTCATGTAAAAAAACAACTTTTTCATCTCTCCATTTCAGGCCAGATTAACTTCGAAAATTAGTCTGCCACTTGCAGAAAAACAAAATGCCATTCGCACCACATGATGACACGTCATCCCTCCAGATAAAGGTAGATGTGCTCTTACGTCATCAGACTCATTAAGATATTACTTGCTATATTCATGTATTTTTCACATTTATGCACTGCAAGACACAATATAAAATTATTATGATAGAATAGACTTGTTTCTACATGTTTATAGCAAAATCTGTCAGATAATGTACAGGGATGCATGAATCAAATTAATTTCTACGAGTTTTCCCCAAATCAGTTAAAGAATAAATCCGTCTCAGTCCAGATAAACTTCTTTTCCCAGAAAATTAGTCTGCCACTTGCAGAAAAACAAAATGCCATTCGTACCACCTGATGCCACGTCATCCCTCCAAATAAAAGCAAATGTGGTCTTACGTCGTCAGACTAATCAAGGTATTACTTGGTATATTCATGTCTTTCACATTTATGCACTGCACGACACAACATTAAATCATTACGATAAAATATAATATTTCTACATTTTTATAGCAAAATCTGTCAGATAATTTACAGGGATGAATGAATCAAATTCATTTCTACGAGTTTACCCCAATCGGTTTAACAAAATATACATATTCTCATTGTCGACCCTGACGTTCTGACATGTAAATGGCGCCACCTGACAACTCTTAGCAATACTGCAGCGCTAAGCATGGGATTCCCACTTGGGTGTTGCTTTGTTGAAGACGCCAAATGAAAATTTATTGTAGAAAATCTATAAAAGTTTGCGTTACCATAAAACACTTACGTGTGTTTACTGTCTACATGTTGTGTGACGCACACGGAAAATTTTTAGGCGAAGAAAAAAAGACAATTGTTTTCCCCTATGTGTGCATATAGATGAATTCAATATATGTGATGGGTTTCCAAACATGATCTAAAAGGTAGAATGTCTTTTGAAATTGTTTTCGATACCTCTCTTTCAATATGCAGCAAACCAACAAAGAAAAAACGATTGCGTGTGTATATGATTTGTCTGGAAACGTGCTTTGTTTGTCACCCATAATTTTCTTTCATCTTTGGCTTCTAATTTCTTCATATTTTACATTGTGTTTCGGACCCCGCCTGACGCAGGGCGTGTATTTTTTGCTGTCCAGAACCTGACAAGTCGCACCATGCCGGGAGGGCAACAGCAGTCCCAAACTGATGACACGGGTAAAAATATTTTTTTAAATATTTTCTCTCTACATATGTCAGCGGCCAATGGGATTTGTTTAAAAATCCATGTAATGACAACACTAAGGTTTAAAATTAATCAGTGCCAGGCTATTCCATATTTTTATTCTTTTAAATATCATTCGGCCGAGGCATGAAGCTCGAAAGATGCACATCTATGACAGTTTTTTTGTCTACCCCTTCTTGCGGAATGGTGTAATGAGGCGTTGCATCCAACATTTCGTAGGGCGAAGTAAGTCCCCGTACATGGAATGTGCCAGCGCTATAATGTCCTCTATTGTCAATTGACAAACCTCTGTAAGTAAAATAGTCCGACACAGTTATCGAGCAGAGTAGGTGCGTTTAGCTGAAGACAACCAGTTTGGAACCCGGAATCGCTGCTCAAGATGAAACGTACCATTAAAAGCCAGAAAATGTATGCAATATTATGATATCGCACAATTTAAGGTAACCACGATGATCAAGCAATATTTTTTTCTCTTAAATATAAGATTTTTCGAACCCAGATTCTAATTTCAAACCTCGTCGCTACGTTTACTGTGATGTCATCACAAGTCCTATCTAGTCTGCTAAGCGACAAAAACAACTTGAGTTTGAAGAATGGCTTTCTGATAGTGCAATAATAACAGGAGAAGGGTGTCAATTTGCCACAGTTGTGCTTGTGTTCTTAAAAAAAAATAAACTGATACTACTATAGTTGAAGTGACTGTTCTCCTTAATTCATACCGCCGGCGCCATTTTAATTTTGTAATTTTCCCCCAGGCACCACACCCATGCAGCAGACTAATTTTCAGGCACGTGCCGACGCCGCTGCGAGTGTGTCCAACCCTATGTACGTCTCCGGAGCAGGTAAATCGTTTGTCAAGTCCACATACAGCGTTCTGTTCTTGTCTGTTTTTTTTAAATATTTTTGCCAAACTGAGTGTGTCCTTAATTTTGTAATTTTCCTCCAGGCCCCACAAGTGCTCCCATGCAGCAGCCGCAGACTGATTGGCGGTCCATTGCGGACGCCGCTGCGAGCATACCCAACGCTTTGTACGTCTCAAGAGCAGGTAAAACTTTGTACTCCTGCGGTCCATGTCTTGCTGTGTCTGGTCACATGCATCATAGGATTGCCGCACGATTGTCGTAGGATTGTCGCACGATTGTCGCACGATTGCATTCCTGAGTAAGTAATGCGGGTGTCCTACAAAATTCAGTTGACTGTTACCATGGTTACAGAAAAAGTTTCTTAGGTCATTGTCGGCGGTTGCTGCTGAGGTAGACTGCTTGAAAATTCTCCGTCATCACAATCGCACGACAGCCCACTTCGAATGTGTCTGCGTCGTTACCTGTCGCCACGATACTAACTCGACTGCAATACAGATCTGATTTCAAAAGCAATCCATCGACGCCGTCTTGAATTATAAAACATTAACAAACGGGCCGAAAAGTTAAAAGAGCACACCATGTGACTTTTTAATCAAAACTTTCTTTTCTGGCAGATTGCTTCGTTTCAAGAGCAACATTTAGTGCTAAAGTGTCAGATGTGACCGGTAGTAATATTTTCCAGTAGTTTAAAAATTATTGCTCTAATATCAAAAGGATCGGCTAGATATTTGTAATATCTTTCCTGAATGTACCTGTACAGGGTCTACCGTGCTGTTGATCTTTGTCAGAGTTTGTCGTTCCTTAACAAAGACTGGCGTTGGACTGTAAAAAAATTGGACAAATCCAACGTTTGTCTTGAAAACTACAGTTTATCGTTTTTAAAGGCATACACTTTTTTAAAAGCTATTAATTTCTAACAGACCGCATGTATCAAAGTGAAGCAAGCGGCCGCGGTGCTCTCTGTAGCTTCATCCGCTCCCACCGTAGCTGCATCGCCGCCGGGATTGCCGTGCTGCTAAGCCTGGTCGCTGTTGGACTCGCCCCTCTGATGTTCATCAATAAAGAGGTAAACACCCTTGTTGCTCCTTTAGTGTTTGAATGTTTGCTCTGTTATTTTTTTATTACGTTTGTCATTCTGAAGTACGTAATGGAATCCTATCAAACGTTTGTAGGGGGTATCCGAATTGTTTACCGTCTTGAACCGCGACCAAGACGTCATTCGCCAACTGTCCACCACTGTTGACGCCTTAAAGCGCAACCAAGACGACATGCGCCAACAGTCCACCGCTGTTGACGCCTTGAAGCGCAACCAAGACGACATACGCCAACTGTCTACCACTGTTGATGCCTTGAAGCGCGACCAAGACGGCATGCGCAAATTGTCCACCACTGTTGACGCCTTGAAATGTGACCAAGACGACATGCGCCAACTGTCCACCACGGTTGATGCCTTGAAGCGCGACCGAGACGACATGCGCCAACTGTCCGCCACTGTTGACGCCTTGAAGCGTGACCAGAACGAGATGCGCCAACTGTCCGCCACTGTTGACGCCTTAAAGCGCGACCAAGACGACATACGCCAACTGTCCACCACTGTTGACGCCTTGAAGCCTGACCAAGATGACATACGACAACTGTCCGCCACTGTTGACGCCTTGAAGCGTGACCAAGACGAGATGCGCCAACTGTCCACCGCTGTTGACGCCTTGAAGCGTGACCAAGACGAGATACGCCAACTGTCCGCCACTGTTGACGCCTTGAAGCGAGACCTGGACAAGGAGCGAAGCCGAACCACCGCCTTGGAGCAGCGTCTTCACGGTATGAGTAAGTCGCCAGGTAGGTTGGTTATTTAGTTGTCAAATGGACTATTTGTGATGGCAACGTAGTTAGTGTAATAGCAGGAAATTTTGTGACCATTCTTTATCATCTTATTGACTTCATCCATAATGTCCTTACATGTGCCTGTTGTTTCACTAACTCATACCATTTACTAATTATGCTGGTATTGAATAAAACCAATGGGAGATATGGCCTTCTGATGCAGTAAATGTAATGGCCTGTTAGTGATGGAATTCTGGAACATTTTTAATATCACCACTATCTTTCTCTACGCGTGTTGCTGACTCGCTGTTTTCCAGCATCTTGTCCTGAAGGTTACGCAGAGTTCCGTGGAATCTGCTACAAGGCCTCTGACACACAGAAGACCTTCAGCGGAGCGACCGCGGTCTGCGGTGAAGAAGGTGGCACCCTCGCCATGCCCCGAGACGCTGAGACCAACGCCTTCCTTATCTCCCTGCACAATGCCGTGAGCTACAGTGGTCACTTCTGGTTCGGCCTGCATGATCGGCGCGAAGAGGGAAGCTTTGAGTGGGTGGATGGTTCTGCACTTGGGACCTACAACAACTGGGCTCCGGGAGAACCGAACAACGGTCATCGGGGCAACCAAGATTGCGTTCTTTACGCCGCATACCTGAAAGACAGGTGGGCCGACTTCCCATGCGACTGGCCGTATCGCTTCATATGCCAGGCTGTCCCAGGTAGGCTTGTGACATGTGTAAGTTAGTTGAAGATGAACATTCCGTGCATAAATTAATTCAGGGAGGTACTCTAGTTAGTATTGCTAGCTTAGTTTGTATTGATATAAACACAACACAACACATCTCATCCCTGCCATTTCTGTTTATGTTTTGCAGGACATCCGTAGGCGACAGGCGGAACTCTCGCCACCACTGCACAGCGACTCTCCGACCATCCGCAGTAAAACTGACCAGCAAAACGTGAAACATGGAATTATAATAACAGGTCAAATCAGCGCGTTGTTTTATGAATACGTTTAAGAGTTTGTTGAGTTGAAAACTAATGGAAGAAATAGTGAATGGGCACCAAAGCAATGGATCACTTATTGTACAATAGAAAGATGGGCCTTATTTTTTTTATATATATATAAAGAATTTACATATGTTTTCGCATTAGCCAGGAGTTCATTTACATGAAGAACGCTCTAGAAAGGGAAAGGCTTCTGGTTTGACCGCAACAAGCTTCTTTTGCTGTTTCTTGTGCATTTCGTACAAAATGCTGAACAGACAGTACAGAAAAATGTAACTTCACTAATAGTAATGATACTTAATTTCTGCTGTTTCACAATAGGCAAACTTCCTTTTGTTGTTGTAAACGGACGAAAAAAGCAGCAAAATGACAAAACTACCCTCTGGTATTTATTGATGGAATTTCCTTTGTAACAAGCCTGGACCAAGTTATAGAGAGATTTTTCACTGTTTTCCGAAGTTTGTAGACTGTGCTCCTTTGAGCCTGGACCACTGAAGAAGCCAGATTGGTGAAACCGGTCTGTGTGACAGACTGAATAAAAGTTGTAAACGGGGACTCTGCGGCTCCGGATGTCTTACTGAGGGGTGACTGTGGTGAGAAAGATGTCGGTTAGCGTGAGGATCTGTCCGCTCCATACATAGATTTTATCTAACTTTTGGAAACTGTCCATTAAAACCACATGAGCTCGAGGCATGGAGGTGCGGCGCTTATGATATGTTTGCGGTTGAGCTGAGTGTGAGTTATGCTAGTAGATTCGCATTGCTATATTACAGTACAGGGCGTGATGTACACAAAACTGTGCTCCACTCATGGCCGCCCTGTCTTACCCAACGTGCCTGGGCACAGCTCAGGCTAACGTCACATCGCCACAACAAAGGGGCCCGGCCGGGCAGCTCTGGGAAACGAATGGTCCGATATAAAAGGCAACAAAAACACAAAATAGACCAAGTTGGTGGGAGGTTTGTTGTTTTGCTTCAAACGATGTTGTGACAAAAATCCAGCCCAGCAAACGGCTACCCCTGACGCCAAATTGTCACATATAATCACCATCCACTCCGAGCTTAAGTTACTTTCTGCTGGCTGAAATATGTGGAAACATATAGACATACACCAAAAACAATGCTCTCAATATTTATAAAGGCAGATACAACACTGAAGGCAGAAACTCCCTGATAAACACAAATGTAGGAACTATTTAAAACACAACTATCTCATTTGTAAACCATCATACAGTCTGAGACGTTCATCAGTTTATAAAATGATAGGAACTGGCGGGGTGCACAAAGGAAGGGTCTGCAATGTCTCCAGAAAAAAGGGCATTCAGTGACAACATTAAGAGTTCTCCCTTACAAAGTTTTTGATGTTTCTCCCTCCCAGCCCAGATCAACTTCGTTTCCCAGAAAATTAGTCTGCCACTTGCAGAAAAACAAAACGCCATTCGTACCACCTGATGCCACGTCATCCCTACAGATGAATGTAAATATGGCCTGTTGTTGTTGTTTGTGTTTACTGGGTATGTTGTGTATCATCATTGTGGAACTCTGGTATCTTTAGGTCTCATCAATTCAATTTCGTGGTTATTGGACCAAAAAATATTCTGATTATGCTGAACTGAAAGAACAACACATCGTACATGCATCAGTGTGTTAATGTGTATCCATTTATGTGCATATACATGTGTATGTGTGTGTGTGTGTACATGCATGTGTGTGTGTGTTAATGTGTATATGTGCATATACACTGCATGTATGTGTGTGTGTGCTTACATGCATGCATGTGTGTTGATGTGTATATGTGCATATACATTGTGTATGCATGTGTGTGTGTGCTTTAATAATATACATGCATGTGTATGTGTGTACTTACATGTATGTGTGTGTGTTGATGTGTATATGTGCATATACAGTGTGTATGCATGTGTGTGTGTGGGGGGGGTGGATGCATGTGTGTGTGTGTGTTAATGTGTATGTGTGAATATACACTCTATGCATGTGTGTGTACTACATTGTATGTGGCATGTCTGTATTGGCATATTGTGTGTGTGTGTGAATGTAGGCATAAGTGTGAAGGTGTGAATAAGCTTGGAACTTACCTCGAGAGTAACATAAATGGATATCAATTAAGTAAATCATTACCAAATTTGAATATCTAATTAGAAAATTATGATAACTTGGTAAATTATGGCATACCCATACCAGTGATACATGAAATAGAAGATAATGAATTGATATAAAGTGTGCTGATAAGAGCCTTCTTTGTATAACGTTACCATTTCAATTGAGACCAGATTACTTGGCGAAGGTCGTGTTTCGACTTATGTTGGAAAGAATGACAGTAAACGACTACTGCTGCGCTTTTCCCTGACGTTCATGACTCCTGTCAATCACTGTTATAAAAATTTACATGATCATATGACTGAAATTAAACGTTATGAAAACAAACTCTGAAATTCCCTGTAAACTAAGGGTTTGCAACGTATCCAGAAAAACACGCGGATTTAATGACTACATCAACACTTAAGAGTTTTCACGTACAAACTTTTTCATGTTTCTCCGTCTCAATCCAGATTAACTTCTTTTCCCAGAAAATTAGTCTGCCACTTGCAGAAAAACAAAATGCCATTCGCACCACCTAATGCCACGTCATCCCTCCAGATAAAAGGCAAATGTGGTCTTACGTCATCAGACTAATCAAGGTATTACTTGGTATATTCATGTGTCTTTCACATTTATGCACTGCAAGACACGACATAAAATTCTTATGATAAGATATATAC
>NC_049988.1:21819065-21820519 GCF_000003815.2 Branchiostoma floridae
CAGGGATGCATGATTCAAATCATTTCTACGAGTTTACCCAAATCAGTTTAACAATATATTCATATTCTCCTTGTCGACCCTGACGTTCTGACATGTAAAAGACGCCACCTGACACCTCTTAGCAAAACTGCAGCGCTAAGCATGGGATTGTCACTTGGGTGTTGCTTGGGTGAAGACGCCAAGATAATGAAACTTTATTGTAGAAAATCTGTAAAGGTATGCGTTAAATTAAAACTCTTATGTGTGATTACTGTCTACGTGTTTGACGAAGACCGAAAATTTCAGAGGAAGAAAATAAACACAACTGTTTTTCTCTTATGGGTGAATATAGATGAATGCAATGCATTTGATAGGTTTGCAAACATGATGAAAAAGGTAGAATGTCTTTCAAATTTGCTTTCGATACCTCTCTTTCAATATGCAACAAACAAACAAAGAAAACGATTACGTGTGTATCTGATTGTCTGGAGACGTGCGTTGTTTGATACCCACGGTTTTCTTTCATCTTTGGTTTATTTTTTTATTTTATTTATTTGCCAATGATACAACTCATTACACGGATCTGCCTAGGCAGCTTTGGGCTGGTAGCGGCAGATCCACAGAGGTTTGTTGTTTGGAGTTTCCGTCTCCTAGGAGGACTTCCGACCAAGGATGCAAGGGGTTCCTCCTACCCCTGACTCATGTGTCATGGCGGGTGCGTCATGCCCGAACATGCCCCTATGGCCTTTCACCACCACAAAGGCCTGTCACTGCCACTAGCCGCAGCTATGTACTCGTTTACACCTGAGTTAGGTGAGGAAAGTCGTGTAAAGTGCCTTTCCCAAGGGCACAAGATCGGTGACACGGCAAGCGGATTTGAACCCGGGACCTCTCGGGCCTGAGACCAACGCGCTCCCGATCGTGCCACGCAGTCCCATAAACTGTCGCACGGTTTCTAATTTCTTCATATTTCACATTATGTTCGGACCTCGCCTGACGCAGGGCGTGTATTTTTGCTGTGCTGAAACCTGACAAGTCGCACCATGCCGGGAGGGCAACAGCAGTCCCAAACTGGTGACACAGGTAAATGTATTTTTCAAAATATCTTCTCTCTACATATATCAGCAGGAGAGAGGATTTCTCTAAAAATCCACGTAGTGACAACTCTAAGGTTTAAAATTACTTAGTGCCGGCTATTCTATGTTTATGACAGTATTTTCTCTAGGGGGGGGGGGGGGTAAGGGGACAACCTCGCCATATGCGGAATGGTATAATGAGGGGTAAATCCTCCATTTCTTACTGTGAAGTAAATCCCCGTTACATAAGGAGCACCGGGCGTTAAGTTCCTCCTTAGTCGTCAAACCTCTGCACGTGAAAGAACCCGACTCACTCGAGAAGAGTAGGGACATTTCGCTGAAATATAACCAGTTTGGGAACCCACATCGCTGTTAAAGATGGGACGTACAATCAAAAGC
>NC_049988.1:21820784-21855734 GCF_000003815.2 Branchiostoma floridae
ATTGATACAATCATGTTAATTGAATATTTAGAATCTTTAAGCGACCTCAATTCTTACCGCCGGCGCCATTTTAATTATGTAATTTTCCTCCAGGCACCACACCCATACAGCAGACTGATTGGCAGGCACGTACAGACGCCGCTGCCAGTGAAACCGACAATGTGTATGCCAATGAAGAAGGTAGAACACTTTCAAGTTCACTTACAGTGTACTGTACTTATCTCAACTTTATACTTTTGCGTGTGGTTAATTTTGTAATTTTCTCCAGGTACCACACCCATGCAGCAGACTGATTGGCAGGCACGTGCCGACGCCGCTGCGAGTGAACCCAACCCAATACACGCGTCCGGAGAAGGTAGAATTTTTTTTCAAGCCCGCCCATAGAATAATGTTTTTGTCTCGCTTTGATACGTTTTACTGTATGAAGTGTAACTTATGTCACTTTCCTCCAGATACCACAAGTGTACCCATGCAGCAGCCGCAGACTGAGTGGCGGTCCATTGCCGACGCCGCTGCAAGCATACCCAACGCTTTGTACGTCTCAAGAGCAGGTAAAAGTTTGAACTCCTGCGGTCCGTGTCTTGCTGTGTCTGGTCACAGGCATCGCACGATTGCATTATTGAGAAAGTCATGCGGGTGTCGTATAAAATCCCATCGGGCTGCGGATTCGTCCCCCGTACGTGCCAGTTCGGGCGCCGCGCCTGCCCTGTTCAGCCTGAAAGTTTTAAGACTGTAACAAATTTGGACAAATCCCACGTTTGTGTTAAAAACTACAGTTTAGCTTTATAAAAAGTATACACTGTTTTCTAAGCTATTGTTTTGTAACAGACAGCACGTATACGGGAGGAGCAAGGCGCCGTGCTTTCTGTAGCTTCATCCACTCCCACCGCAGCTGCATCGCCGCCGGCATTGCCGTGCTGCTTAGCCTGGTCGCTGTGGGACTCTCCCCTCTGACGTTCATCAATAAAGAGGTAAACGCTCTTGTCGCTCGTTTAGTGTTGACTAAGTATATCACACAATAAATTTTTGCTTTGTTATCTTTTATTACGTCTTGTATTCTGAACTAAATGGTAGAATATACGATTATACGTTTGCAGGTGGTATCTGAACTGTCCACCACTGTTGACGTCTTGAAGCAAGACCGAGATGAAATGCGCCAACTATCCGCCACTGTTGACGCTTTGAGGCGTGACCAAGACAACATGTCCACCACTGTTGACGCCTTGAAGCGCGTTCAAGACCACATGCACCAACTGTCCGCCACTGTTGACGCCTTGAAGCGTGACCAAGACGACATGTCCACCACTGTTGACGCCTTGAAGCGTGACCAAGACGACATGTCCACCACTGTTGACGCCTTGAAACGCGGCCTGGACAAGGAGCGAAGCCGAATCGCCGCCTTGGAGCAGCGTCTTCACGAGATGCGTAAGACGCCAGGTACTAGTAAGTTGGGTTTTCCTTCTTATGTGTATTGCTTGTGATGGTGTATTGAACAATATCGTTTGTTTAGAAACTTGAAAACCTGTGGTATTATCATTATCCTATCAAACGATATAATTTTCCTTATCAATATTTCATGTGCAGGTGTTTTTTTTCATTAATGGATAAAGTACATCTTCTTTCTACCAACACATTTGATGTACTTACATCTCTTGTTACATGCCAGATGTCATGTTTGAACAATGTCATAGTGTTTTACTGTCTCGTTTTGGTTATTAGTTATGCTGGTATCAAAGGAAAGTACACAACCTAATGTGGAGATATTTTGATCTTGTGACGTAAATGTAATGATTTATTAGTGATGGAATTCTGGAACATCTTTAAGGTCACAAGTGTCTATTCCTTCGGTTCAGTTGACCAATGTTTTTTTCCAGCATCTTGTCCTGAAGGTTACGCAGTGTTCCGTGGAATCTGCTACAAGGCCTTCAATACTCCAAAGACCTTCAGCGATGCGGCCGCGGTCTGTGGTGAAGACGGCGGCACCCTCGCCATGCCCCGAGACGCTGGGACCAACGCCTTCCTGATCTCCTTGTACAAATCCGTGAGCGACGTTGGTGTCTTCTGGTTCGGCCTGCACGATCAGCGGGAAGAGGGAAGCTTTGAGTGGGTGGATGGTTCTGCACTTGGGACGTACAGTTTCTGGGGAGAGGGAGAACCAAACAACCTTAGTGGCAGCGAAAATTGTGTTCTTTACTACCCAATCAAATCAGACAAGTGGAACGACGATAGATGCAACCATCAGTATCGCTTCATATGCCAGGCTGTTCCAGGTGCTTATTGTAGCCGTATCATCTCCTGACCCCCCTCTAGTAAACATGGCACTTCCAAAGTAATGCACTAGACATTTTAGATAATTATTTCTCTTGTAACAAACACATCATTATATGGTTATGAACACATCATTCCGCATCTCGTCCCTGATAATGAATAACATGCGACTCGCTGTTTCACTACACATGCCAGGTTGTTCCAGGTACTTCTTATAACCCTCCCATTTCCTGACACCCTTCCATCTTTTAAACACGCCACAAGTATCCATCTGACTAAAGACGTTAGACCATCGATGCTCTTGTTATAAAGCATGTCAAAACACTTCATTCCTCATCTCATCCCTGATATGTCTATTAATGTTTTCCAGGACGTCCGGAAGGCGGAACTCTCACCACCACTGTCAGGCGACTCTCTGACCATCCGCAGTAAAACTGACCAGCAGAACGTGAAATCTGTAATTATAGCAACATACATGTAGGACATCAGCACATTGTTCTCTGAACCTGTTTAAAAGTCGAGTAGAAATTAACAAAAGAAATAGTGAATGTGCACCAAAGCAATGAATCACTTATTGTACAATGGTAGATGGGCCTTATTTTTCATATATGTAACGGATTTACATAATTTTTTCGCTTTTAGCCAGGAGTTTGTTTACATGAAACACGCTCAAAAGAAGGAAAAGCTTCTGGTTTGCCTGTTTCTTTCGCATTTCGTACTGAACAGACAAAACAAAGAAAATGTAAGCATAACTTCACTAATAGTAATAATATGTAAACTCTGTTGTTTCACAATAGGCAAGATTCCTTTTGTTGTAGTAAAAAGCAAAATGGCAGAAGTGGCCGCTTGTATTTATTAATGGAGGTTCCTTTGTAACAAGCCCGAACCAAGTTATAGAGATTTTAGCACGTCGTTTTCTGAACACGTTTAAGAGTTTGTCGAGTCGAAAACTAACAGAAGAAATGGTGAATGGGCATAAAAGCAATAGATCACGTACAGTGCTAGACACACTATAGCTTTCATGCAGAAAATGTACATTTCGCAAGATTTGCACATAGCCATTTTTAAACTTAGAAACTGGAAAGCTCCTAGTTTGGAAAAGACAGGACAAACAAAATGTAAGCACAACTTCAGTAATAGTAATGACACGTAATCTCTGCTGTTTCACAATAGGCAAACTTCCTTTTGTTGTAGTAAACGGACAAAAAAACACAATGCCAGAACTGCTGGTATTCATTGATTGAAGCTCCTTTGTATTATCTAAAACAAGCCTGAACCAAGTTATAGAGATTTTTTTGCTGTTCTCCAATGTTTGTAGACTGTGCTCATTTGAGCATGGACCACTGAAGAAGCCAGAGTGGCGAAACCGGTCTGTGTGACAGACTGAATAAAAGTTGTAAACGGGAACTCTGCGGCTCCGGCTGTCTTACTGAGGGGTGACTGCGGTGAGAAAGATGTCGGTTAGCGTGAGGATCAGTCCGCTCGGTACATTCTGGTTATCTAGGTCATCAACACTGACCATTAAAACCACACGAGGCACGAATGTGCGATGGTTATAATGTGTTTGTTGTTGAGCTGAGTGTGAGTTATGCTAGAAGGTATTTGCAATACGATAAGAATGTAAGTTGTGATAAAAGTTTTATATAGGTATATTATAGTACAGGACGTCTCGTACCCAAAACTGTATTCCACCTATGGGATATACATAGATGAATTAAATATCAGTTTTTATCAGAACCTTCTTTTTTTCTTGTACGGGTGCAGGGATCAATGAATCAAATATATATGATGCCTTTCCAAAGATAACTAAAACGGCAAAATGTCTTGAATGTTGTTTTTAACGTTCAATATGTTGCAAGCAAACAGAGAGGAAGATTCTGTCTGTATTTGACTGACTAAATGGGCGAAGAACCCGGAAAATATCAGACGATTGAAAAGATTGAAAATTGTTTTTCTCCTGTGGGTGCAGACATGAATGAATTAAACTAATCCAGAGCTTTTATTAAAACCTTTTTTTTCTCTCACACGGTTGCAGACATCAAGGAATTCAATATATCTGCTACTTTTCCAAAGATGATCAAAAAGGCAAAATGTCTTTGAACGCTGTTTTCAATCTTACAAAATGTTAAAAGCAAACAAAAAAGAGGATTACGTGTGTATTTGATTTGTCTGAGAAAACATACGCTGTTTTCAACACACTCAATATGATTTTATTTCATCTTTGGTTTCTAATTTCCTAATTTTTTACGTTGTGCTTAGGACCCCGCCTGAAGAAAATCTAAATCTATAGATGTATCCGTTACCGCAAAAATCGCATGTAGGTGTGTTGACTGGCAACATGTTGTGTGACGAATACGGAAAATATTAGACGAAGAAAAAAGAACGAAATTTGTTTTTCTCCTATGGGTGCGTACATGAATGAATTCAATGTATCCAGAGCTTTTAGCAGAACCTTTTCAAACAAAAGGCAGGATGTCTTTGAATGTTGTTGTCGATATCCCTCTTTCAATATGTAACAAACAAAGAAAGGACAAGATTATGAGTATATCTGATTTGTCTCCACCGAAAAAAAAACGTTGCCGTTTGCCAGCGACTCAATATTCAGTTCTTTCATCCTTGGTTCCCGATTTATTCATTTTTCACATTTTGTTTCGTACCACACCTGACGCAGGGCGTGTATTTTTGCTGTGCAGAAACCTGACAAGTCGCACCATGCCGGGAGGGCAACAGCAGTCCCAAACTGGTGACACAGGTAAACAGACGCCACCGGCCAAGTGCTGTTGTTCTTCAATAATCTATGTAATGACAAATTTAAGGTTTAACACTATCCGGTGCCTTACGTGGTGACACAGGTAGATATCATTTCCAAATAGCGTTTGGGCGAGGCAGGAAGCTCGAGATGCATCCTTATGACGGTATTCTTTCTATATATCCGTCGGCGATACTTAAATTTTGTGATTTTCCTCTAGGCACCACACCCATGCAGCAAGACCAAGGAGCTTCTTCAGGCACGTACGTACAAGCAGAGAGAGTGTACTACACAATCAAGGATGAAGATCTGCCGCCGTCTTTGCATGGAGTGGGGCGGCAGCAGGGTGGTTCCCGCGGGCGTGTCCGCCATGGCAACGGGGATGACAAGCCGCAAGAAGAGCAAGAAGCGTCTTCGCACACGTACGAAGAAGCTGATATGAAACGTCACGCAACGTACACGTCTGCAGGTAGCCGACGCTTATAACTTAAATTATCTACTTTGCAGTATCAACAAAGTAATGGCATTGTAGTTCGTATCTCATTGAAACAATAATTGACATGAAGTGAAAAATAAATTCAGTATCACCATAACACGAGGGATATTCTTTTACATTCGAATTCACTTCTTACAATATATGCTGCATGTACATGTTAATGTAGGGCCTCAACGTCTTAACCCTATCCAGACCGGGCTTTTTGGGATACCTGGGACCGGGGGGGGGGGCTCTTTTAACCCCTTCGTAATTTCAAAACGGCTTGGGTTACGATCACCAAATTTGGAGGGGATGTTGTACTAGTAAAGTTCTATATATTCTGTAAGTTTAGTATTGTTATGATGGAATATGACGTAATTATGACGTCATAATGTCATATTTTAGGCTAAAATCGTCTACATATGAAATTTCCGCTATACTTAAAGGTATTTAAGAAAACGATGACTCTAAAGGTTATCGTATTGGTGTCTAAGTCTGCCAAAACTTTTGTTGCCAATGACGACGACACTGACGCCAATATGACGTCAGAAAATGACGTCATTTGTCCGTCATCTTGGATTGACAAGCTTAATTTTTCTAGAATACGATTATTTCCACATATAACCCCAAAACCCAATGGAAGTGGACTAAAAAGGTTCAAGTGATTGTCGTTCGGCAGTTATCCGACGTCAAAGTTGGCGCGGGCACTTTTAGCCCAACCCCCCCCCCCCCCCAAACCCCCCTTCCCCGGTCGGGATAGGGTTAATTTCAGGGATGACGTCCCCGGGAGCCCCCAAAGTTAATCCCCCCTTGGGGGGGGGGGGGGGGAGGGGAGAAATGCATAAAAATGCTGCTAAACCACAGGACTAAACATCCAGATAATTCTTTCCCGGGCTTGCTTGGTTTGTCTTATGTTCACCTCCAGTAAGACTGTTCGAGACAATCATTGCTATTTCAGTCATATTTATAATGCCTTTCTGGTTCAAAGAAGGAAACAAGGGTGCTGTGTGCTAAGCATAAGCTGCCGGTAACCCCGGCTTCGCCTATTGAGTCAGTTAATTGAGCTTGCACAAGCAAGCTTGATGTTTCTGACGTATGCCGCCACAGTAAGCCTTGAGTCAGAGCCAGGAAGCGGTCCATGTGGCTTTGCACTGAGCAAACTCGTTGAAAAACATTTTCACTATGGAGCGCGGGCGTTTTGTGTCATGGACTTCCCAGCTTCGTCAAAGGTTCCCTATTTATTTCGCAACGAAGGCTCTTAATCCTGACTTGGTCCAATTTTGTTGATGTGACATTGAACTGATTTATTGTTTTTTTAAATCTTATTCAGTTGGCATGTGGACACCAACGTGATAATCTAAAACAGATATGTTTATTTCTAACAGACCGCACGTATCCGGGAGGAGCAAGTTGCCTCGGCGCTCTCTATAGCTTCATCTGCTCCCACCGCAGCTCCATGGCCGCCGGCACTGTCGTCCTGCTTAGTCTGGTTGCTGTAGGACTCGCTCCTCTGACGTTCATCAATAGAGAGGTAAACACTTTTACATCAAAGAATATTTTTCATACGATCTCTATGCTGTTTCTGTTGTTCTTTTCAAAGGGCTATCTAGTCAGAGCATGTTGCTGTTTTACCTTAACTATTTCTCAAATATGGTATTTGACGTTCGTCTTCAGGAAATAGCTCAACTGTCAACCACTGTTGACTCCTTGAAGCGCGGCCAAGACAATATGTCCACCACTGTTGACGCCTTGAAGCGCGGCCAAGACGACATGCACCAACAATCCACCGATGTTGACGCCGTGAAGCGCGACCAAGACGACATGCGCCAGCTGTCCACCACTGTTGACGCCTTGAAGCGCGACCAAGACGACATGCGCCAACTGTCCACCACTGTTGACGCCTTGAAGCGCGACCAAGACGACATGCGCCAGCTGTCCACTACTGTTGACGCCTTGAAGCGCGAACAAGACGACATGCGCCAGCTGTCCACCACTGTTGACGCCTTGAAGCGCGACCAAGACGACATGCGCCAACTGTTCTCCATCATTGACGCCTTGAAGCGCGACCAAGACGACATGTCCACCACTCTTGACGCCTTGAAGCGTGACCTGGACAGCGAGCGCAGCCGAACCGCCGCCTTGGAGCAGCGTCTTGACGCGATGAGTAATACAAAGTCACCAGGTAAGTAATTCAATACTGTCTATCGTAGAATATCGACCATAGCCTGGGTACATTCCTCCGGAGTAACCATGGGTAGGAAGCAAAGAGATTGAGCCATCGGTTACTACGGAGGATGGTACCAAGGCTACCATTCCTACGCCTCATCATTATCATCATCAGTCACTATGTTTTGCATTTATACTATAGTCTTTGGAAAGACCTATGCCTATAGGATAATTTGTGTTAAGTACATATTGTAACATTGTTTATACATTATTTACATCAATAATGTGCTTACATGTGTATATGTACATGTATGATTTGACATAGCGTTTTACCAACTTGCATTAGTTATTGGCTATTTCACAAAATGATGACCTTCTCGTGAAGTAAATGTAATAGTTTTTGCTGCGTTTTCATGTTACCTGGATATTCCTTCTTAGTCTGTTGATCATACAAAACGTTTTTTTCTAGCATCTTGTCCTAAAGGTTACGCAGTGTTCCGTCGAATCTGCTACAAGGCCTTCAACACACAGAAGACCTTCAGTGGAGCGGCCTCGGCCTGTGGTGAAGACGGCGGCACCCTCGCCATGCCCCGAGACGCTGAGACCGACGCCTTCCTGATCTTCTTGCGCAAGCCCGTGAGCGACGGGGAGACCTACTGGATCGGCCTGCACGATCAGCGCGAAGAGGGGAGCTTTGAGTGGGTGGATGGTTCTGCACTTGGGATGTACAACAACTGGGGTCCGGGAGAACCGAATAATTCGGGCGGCAAAGAAGATTGTATTTCTTACTTCACACATTGGACAGGCATATGGAACGACGCACGATGCGACTCGTCGCTTCACTACATCTGCCAGGTTTTTCCCAGGAACTTCTTATAACCGTCACATTTCCTAAAGCCCTTCCATGGCGTCAACGTGGACAGGTCAAGTATCCATCAGACTAAGTTCCTTTGTTACAAGCCTTAACCAAGACATGGGTATTTTCATGCTGGTCGTGTTTTCACCTACGTTAACACCTCACATGACCTCAAACAACCGGAAACGACCTCAAACGACCTCAAACAACCCCATACGACCTCAAACCACCTCAAACGACCTCAAACAACCTCATACGACCTCAAACAACCTCAAACAACCGCAAGCGACCTTAAACAACCTCAAACAACCTCATACGACCTTAAACAACCTCAAAGAACCTCATACGACCTCAAACGACCTCAAACAGCCTCAAACATCCTCAAACGACCCCAAACAGCTCTAATATGCAGTGTATATGGGGCAACAACTCTGTGTGGCGCTTTGGATACATTTCTTATTCATGTATGAATTAAAAAAAACGTAGCAAATCGTAATACTTTAACGTTATCTGGAGTTAGTCCGCCTATTACTAGATCGAAGCAATGTCTGACCGCCATATTGGTCTGTGTCTAGGAGTCTGCATGGAGAAGTTATCGATAACTTCTTTAGTCCACAGACGACAGTACGATAAAACTGTGGACGCTGTTGGCTCATAGATTACAGCATAGCACAATTCTGTCATTGTCAACTTATATTTCAATTTAATTCAATTCTATAATACTTGTATACTAAGTGTTTTTCAGCCTCAAATCTAGCAAAGCAAAGATCTTCAAGCAGTCACTAAAGATTACTTTATTGTTTTCAAAATAGACTTGGTTTTCTTTTCCTGAAATAGTTGAACTGTAATTTCCAACACCAAAATTGGACTCACCCAAAGTTTCGACTGCACAGCATCAGTCTTTGTCAAGGAATGAACAATCCACTGCTGTCGTTGCAGCAACCTATAATCCACTAGCACGTCACCGGAACGTACTGCGCCTGCGCGAACCCTGGTGGTTTGGGGCTTGGTTTGGTCAACGTTGCATTGAAATCCCGCTTGTTGCACAATATATGTTAGAGACATGGTTTCATGTAAAACGTACACGGAGTATTACCCTTATATACGCACACACTTTCTTAAATGCGACCCTTTAGTAAACCGGGCGTTTAGCAGCGTTTAGCATGTCTATACTTTTCGCGCAGGCGCAGTACGTTCCGGTGACGTGCTTAATCCACTGCTTACTGAGTCACGTGTTCTATCTGCATAACGTGACGTCACGACAGCAGTGGATTGTTCATTCCTTGACAAAGACAAATGATGTGCAGTCGAAAATTTGGGTGAGTCAAATTGTGATGTTGGAAATTACAATTCAACTATTTCAAGAATGACTTCTACCAACACAGGTGAACTTTCAAGTTGGTTTTCTTTTGTTGTAGTAAACGAGGAAAGAAGCACAAAGGTAGAGGTGCTGGTATCTATTGATGGGAGCTATTTGTTGTAACTCTTTAAAGTTGCAGCTAGTGTCCTACTCTAACTCAAAGTTTGTATACTGTTCCAGGCCTTGTACAAGTTATTATTATTAAAGAGATTTTCTCGCTGTTCTTCAAAGTTTGTATACTTTTACAGGCCTTGTACAAGTTATTATTAGTATCATAGATATTTTCTCGCTGTTCTCTGAAGTTTGTATAGTGTTACAGGTTATTATCATTAAAGAGATTTTTCGCTGTTCTCCAAAGTTTATGTACCGTTACAGGCCTTGTACAAGTTATTATTATCATAGAGAATTTCTCGCTGTTCTACAAAGTCTGTATACTGTTACAGGCCTTGTACAAGTTATTATTATTGTAGAGATCGATTTTTCCGCTGTTCTACAAAGTTTGTATATTGTGCTCATTTAAGCATGGACCACTGAAGCAGTCACATTCGTGAAACACTACACAGGTCCGTGTGAATAAAGTTCTCAACACGACTCTATATATGCGGCTCCGGCTGTTTTACTGAGGGGTGGCTGTGATAAGAAAGATGTCTGTTAGCGTGAGGATTAGTTCGCCCCATACATACTAGTTCTCCAACTCATATCAAGACTGACCATCAAAACAATACAAGGCATATAAAAGTTGCGGTGCTTGTCTCGTTCTCAGTGAAATGAACAAAATAGCAACTTTTCGGGTTAGAAAGTTCATTTTCACTCAAACCTACCTTAATCAATTGAGAGACAAAAATATCGTTGTGTCCAGGAAAACTACATGAGAAGACATTTTTACAGGCAGTTACTTGTTACCGTTCGCGCCTGGTCTTCCTACACAACCCTGTCAGGCGGACACACATCGACTAAACTGGGTAATCAGGGAATGCCCTCTTGGTGACCTGTAGAGCACGCTGCTTCCGGGTTACCGTCGAGGGACATCCGGTTGGAGGCTCAGACAGACAGACAAAGCGTCGGCGGTCTTTGTGGGGACGTTTCGGCGGTTTCGACGCAATAAAAGTGAACTTGAAGGTAGGGAGAATATTTTAGTATCACACAGAAACCATTTTGTGTTCTTAGATGCAACCAGAAGGGGTACAACTTGCGGTGGAGTCGACAGAATATTTATGTTTGGTAAAAACAAAATGGCGTCCTAACGTAACTGTAACTCGCACCTTTTCCTAATTTATATCAGTGAATTCATTCTATAGACTTGTTTACAATGGAAAAGCGTCGATTGGTCATGTTGGTAAACAACCGCTGTTTCTCAGATACAGTACTGCTGGCTGTCCTTGGTCCTTTTGTGGGTGGGGAGGGGGGCAGGGTCCCGGAAACTGGGGACGAGTCCATTTGTCCGGGGGGGGGGGTCTATACTGGCATGAGTCCTATAGACAACATGCCAAAAAAGCATCATCATGACATACGGATGGCATCATATAGGGATGGAGAGGAAGCATATTTGATTGGTCATTTGTGAAAAGAGGTCTGATTTGCATGATTTTCAAGCAGATGTTATGATCCAGCTCAGTCTCAGTGTTTTACTTTTACGTTTAGTATTAGTATGTCATTTTTCTTTTGATCATGCAATGAGGTTAAAAATCAACTACCATGTCAACAGCCTTGTCAAATCAAGCCGGCAGCCGGCTATTTTCCCCGCCTACTTAACATTTTTCAGCCACCTACTTTTGTTACAAAATCCCCCAGCAATTTGTCTTGATAAACCTCTGGCAGTTTTCTGATAGCTTACTGGGTCTTCGGGGATCTGAAAACTGTCATTTTGACAAATGTCCCACACGTGTATTAGGTTTTCTCTGTTGTTTACATTATCTGAGCTTGCAGCAGACACTGCCACCACACCTCCAAGGAGGCAGAGTTCTAATATCTGGACCTTTGAGTGCACACACCTAGCTCTGTGTGCCTGTGACTATTTTCTGGACTTTAACTAGAAACACAACATGCCTGATTGTGGATAGATTCTTTCACAAAATGGTAGAAGTTAATTCCAAGATGCAAACTCTAAAAGATATAAGCTGACAAGAAAAGTTGCCCAGAATACACCAAAAACCATGTTTAGGGGTCTAAATTTACAAATTTTTCCTGGGGGAGGCCCCCCAAACCCCCCCTACAGGAGGGGGGCAACCCCCCTCCCGTACCTACCCCCCGCTCGCCACTTCGTTGCTCGCTGCAAGCCGCTTCGCGGCTTGCCTGCTACTTTCAGATATTAGCCTACTACTTTAAAAGTTTCTGACAAGGCTGTCATGACCCAAGGTTAAAAATCAACCTCCTTGGATGATGGCAGCCACCTTACATGCAATTTGTGCGCCTTCTTGAAATTTTCCCCCTGACCTTAACGAGAGGTTTATAATATGAATATTGTACTGTTCAAAAGTTGTAGTCCCATCCTCACGCCTACATGGTGACTGAGGGACCAACGTTCGAGTTGCGCAGTCCAACACACTGTGCATACCCTCAGCCCAGGGCTCGAGATGCCACATGCAAGTTTGTGCTGCAACTGTTGATTATTTTCAGATGAGATATAGAGATGCAAGATGCAGAAAAGTCTGGAGCAGTTCAAGGGAGGGGTTCCTTAGAGAGAGCGACAATGCCCTGCCATGAGATATTGGGTTAATTAACTTACACCAAAAGAAATCTACTTGCACGATCTAAAGTAGTGGACTATTTAATTTAATTTAATAGTCCACTACTTTTCAATCGTGCAAGTAGATTTCTTTTGGTGTAAGTTAATTATACCTATATCTCATCTCAAGTTTTGCTATAAAACTTGCACCAGTGCAAGTTGTGCCAAAAATGTATTTTGAGTATTCTCCAAGCAGATTTGCGGTGGCATATAAGATAGTATCAAAGGAGTACAGCCAGCCAGAGGAGGTCAGCCGCCCACCGATAGGTGGCAATCTGCTGGGAATTAAATTATATTTAGAGCCCTGCTCAGCCTGAATATTGATTTATTTTCTAAACAATTCCTTTTATTCCTGAGCAAATTTTGATAATGAAAGTCTGCTTTTCTGCTAGGAAAAAAAAGCAACCTGTGGAATTTGCCATATTTTGACCTGTAGTCGACCCCTACATGGCGACTGGATTAACCAATCAGGACGCGTGAAATCCTATCGTCAATTTACATTTCTTACTGAAGCTAGTTTAAATGCTGGAGTTGACCTCCTGCTTTTTGAATCAAAACAAACCTGACAAATCCACCACTAGAAAAATAGGAGAAATTGGAGCTGTCCGAGGAGTATGGTTTGCCACTCGCAAATTCCGATGTTATCATAATCTGCCTATACTGTAAATGCATTTAAGTTCGCGGAGATTTGATTTTGCGGTAGAGGGAAAATGGATTTTTCACGGTGGTTTTAATTTCGCGGTAGCACCATGCACTGTAGTCTTACCGCTATGGAGGAGAAATGTTCGCAGTGGTTTTAAATTCGCGGTGAATCGGCCACCCAAAAAAACGGCAAACATTAAACCACCGCGAAAGTTTCTGCATTTACAGTATTTGTCCAATTGTTATTATTTTTCATGTGAACTTACCTGGATCCTGTCCTCTTGAGTTTGTACCATGACTGCCTCAAACTTTCTGTCCCACTCAGTGTTTGAGAGTCCGTGTTGTTACGAGTTATTTTCAACTTTTGTTGTTATATCATTCCTTATATGTATAATCTTACAACAAATATGATTTCACCTCATTTTATGTCATAAAAATGATAAAGCAGACTTTTTTTAGACAGACGGTGTGAAATCTTTGTCTGCTTGTTGTACAAGCAAATTTTCATCTGGTGGGAAAGAGATGGATCCTGGAGTGCGCTCCATTCCTTCCTTTATTGTGCATTCATGTACTTCCCTGGTTTGAGGACTAAGGTTTAGACTCCATTCCAGCTAGTGTTGTTATTCCTGGACATGCGTGACGGGATCCTATTTTTTTTATTGAACAAAACTCGACATCCATGTCGACCATGACTCATGTAGCCAAGTTTTGTGCTTTCCAGTTAATATTGCCTTTGTCAGATGTTTTAGTGACAAAGGCAAGGAATGGTACATAGAAGGAGTACTTAGTCTGGTATCCAGCCTTATTATGGCTTACGAGTCTCTTCTGTCTTCATTGCAGATATTTGCATAGAGAACAGAAGAGACTACTCTTAGGTCCCAAATAAATGTGCCAGGACGTTTATTTTTTTCAGCCGCAAAATCCACCCAGTACGTCCTTATTTTGGACGGTACGTTTATTATTTTATTGAAAATTGGACCAGGGACCCCTGAAATAATGAAAATGTGGGTTTTTCTAATCATATTCCCACTGCAGCTGTAGTTAAGGGATGTGTTGTTGGAGACTAACACGTTTTTATAAACATAACTAGCAGTTTTTACAGTTCCAAATTAAAGCATTAGGCCACACCAATTTGATTTTTTCATAAAAATTATGGAGGGAGAGGGCGAAATAAAAATGAAAATTGTAAAATGGTTGTGGTAAAGGTAAGGGCTAATCCAAAACATAGAGAATAAAAAGTTTTCAGCTTGAAAAAAGTACAATAACACTATTACTGTACTAGTACAGTAACAGCACCTGTTCGTTCAAAATTACTTAAGTAGTGTCAGTTCTAATGTTTGTCCCATTCTTCATGAATGGAAAATATAACTGCAAAAATAATACCCACATTTTAAGGAGCTTATAATATAAAGGCCAATTTGCTACACCAGAAAGTTGGTGAATGGTTTCATTAATGGTGAAAATTTGCTGAGTGGTAATTTTTAGTTTTATTTTTTTTCCCCAAAAATAGGAGTGAGCGAATCCGTGAACCAAGAAATTAAATTGGTGTGGCCCTAACAGGAAAAAAATTAAAATCAAAATTTAACAAACTTTTCTTTATTCTGCAGATCTCCTACATTCGGATCGAACGTTACCATGGCAACAAATATCCATATGGATGAAGTCGGGCTGGACCTGTTTGTGGAAACTGACAAAGCCTTCCAGGATGAAATAAACCATGTCCAAACTCACACAGGGGAGAAACCCTTCATGCCAAGTAACAATGGTCAGAGCTGTACAGAGATTCATGCTCTAGAGAAACCCTTCATGCAAACCGCCTCTAGTCAGAACTACACGGGGACTCACACAGGGGAGCAACCCTTCATGCCAAACAACACTGGTCGGAACTGCACAGAGATTCACCCGCTTGAGAAACCCTTCATGCCAACAAACAGTGCTCAGAACCACACAGAGACTCACACAGGGGAGAAACCCTTCATGCAAAGCAACACTGGTGAGAACTACACAGAGATTCACCCGCTTGAGAAACCCTTCATGCCAAGCACCATGGACAGTAATGCTGATGAGGACAAACCCTTCATGTGTGGAAAATGCAACATGAGGTTCAGTGAGCTGGCTGACCTGGGTATGCATGTGCAAATGCACTCCAGTCAGAAAGCTTCCGCGCAAACTCACACTGGGGGGCAACTCTATGGCTCTGGGGAGGGTACTACGAGGCAGTTCAGCGCACAGAATCAGGTTGGGAGGAATGTGCAAACTCACACTGGAGAGAAACCTGCCAGCTTTGAGGGGGGCAGCGGGCAGTTCAACCAACAAGATCATCCCGAGATGCACGTGCAAACTCGCACTGGTGAGGAACCTTGCGTGCAAACTCGCACTGGTGAGGAACCCTGCAGCCATGAGAGGGATGGCAAGCAGTTCAGTCAACATCAAAAGGGACACAATGGGATGCAGAACATTGGTGAGGGAGCCTACATGCAAACTCACACAGGTGAGAAACCCAGCATTTTTAACAAGGATAAGAAAGAGGAAAGTGAGATGGGTAACAGGAGGAAAACAAGACAACAGTCCCTTGTTTGTAAGGAGTGCGGCAAGCGGTTTAACAAGTCGGACAACCTGAAAAGCCACATGCGCACCCACACTGGAGAGAAACCCTACGGTTGTGGCGAGTGCGGCAGACGCTTCAGTGACGGCACGGCTCTCCGAAAGCACAAGCTCACCCACACTGGGGAGAAACCCTACAGCTGTGAGGAGTGCGGCAAGACGTTCGGTCTACCTGCGACTCTGAACAGACACATGCTGACCCACACTGGGGAGAAACCCCACTCCTGTGTGGAGTGTGGTGTGCAGTTCAGCCGGACCGACGCCCTGAAGAACCACATGCAGACCCACACTGGGGACAGACCACACATCTGTAAAGAGTGCGGCCAGCAGTTCCGACAACTGGGACACTTACGCAAGCACAAGCAGACGCACGTTGGGAAGAAATCACAGCGCGGCAACGATGCAACCCCATTTCAGTGCGACGAGTGCGGAAAAACGTTCAAGACGCCGCGTAACCTGAGGAGGCACGCGGCGACCCACACAGAGGAGAAACCCTACAAGTGTGACGAGTGCGGAAAGGGGTTCAGAGACAAGCAGGGTCTGGGCAGGCACGTGCCCATCCACTCTGATGAAAAACCCTTCAAGTGCGACCAGTGCAGCAACAGCTACAGCGTAGAGCGTTATCTCAAGCGACACATGGTCACCCACACCGGCGAGTATCGCTACACTTGCGAGGACTGTGGCAAACGCTTCCTCGATCGCGAGGGCCTGGCAAGGCACATGCGGACTCACACTGGGGAGAAACCCTTCCAGTGTGACGAGTGCGGCAAGCGGTTCGGTCAGCACTCCAGCCTAATCCTCCACAAGAGAACCCACTTAAGTGAGAAACCCTTCCCCTGTGACAAGTGCAGCAAGCAGTTCAGTCAACTGGCCCATCTAAAGAGACACCTTACGTCCATCCACAGTGGGGATAAACCAGGCACCAGCGGAGAGGGAACATTAGAGGAGGGTGAACTAAAAAAAGGAATGAAATTCCACCCTTGTGACGTGTGTGGCAAGACGTTTAAGAAACGTGGCGTCCTGAAAAGCCACGTGAGGATCCACACAGGGGAGAGACCCTACGGCTGTGAGGACTGCGACAAGCGGTTTAGAGACGCGGAGACGCTCCGAAGACACAAGATCACCCACAGCAGTGTGAGACCCTTCATCTGCGATCAGTGTGGCAAAGGGTTCAACCGCTCGCAACATCTGAAGACTCACATGTTGACCCACACTGGGGAGCGACCGCACGTTTGTCCGGAGTGTGGCAAGGGGTTTTACGAGTCAGGTGGTTTAAAGGATCACCTGATGACCCACACTGATGAGAAACCCTTCATGTGCGACGAGTGCGGGAAACAGTTTCGCCAGGCAGCCGCCCTGAGGGTTCACCTGAAGACCCACACTGGAGAGAAACCGTACATCTGTTCCAAGTGCGGGAAGCAGTGCATCCAGCTGGCCCACCTGCAGAGGCACATGCTGATCCACTCGGACGCGAAACCTCACGCTTGCGGGGAGTGCAACAAGCGCTTCCGAACCCCGACTGACCTGAAGAAGCATGGACAGGTGCACACCGGTGCGAGACCTTACACCTGCGACGAGTGCAACGGGCAGTTCAGCCAGCCGAACGCTCTGAAGAGACACAAGCGGACGCACACCGGTGAGAGACCCTACAGTTGTAGGTTTTGCAGTAGGAAGTTCAGTCGGCAGGATCATCACAAAACCCACGAGCGGACCCATGCCGGACCCTCTGTCCTCTTCTTAGAATAGACCAAGATTCGTAAACACCAATCATATATTTGAACACCCAGAAAGCAAGCTTTTAGCCAGGCATGCGTCAACGCGTCATCTGGACACACTTTTCTTAGAATAACAAGAAATTTGATGCCCCTGGACGCCCTTACACTGGGGAGAAAATCGTCTGACAAGCATGAAATTCTGATTGACCAGGGATGCAACCAGGTCATCTGTGGTCACAGTCTTCTACTGTGACCTCTGTAACAGTATTTTTGCCTCTTGGGATACCTAAGAATGCACTATTTTAACTTAAAATCATCAAAAACTCTGCACTATGGAAGGTGGATGCCCCCAGACTCCCTACAATAGTTACTTACCGCGACTCACCAATAAGTTTGGACTCCCTATTATAAAATCCTATAAAAGCCTGCCAGAAAGGAGCAGACCAACAACCTGTAGTATTTGTGAAGAATAAACAAAAATCGATATTTGATAAGGAAGAAATTACATATTTGGACATCTAAAAACCATGATATCGATTTCCTTTCAGAAAGGGAAGAATTTAAAAATGCTACAGCCAGTTCTATTCTACTTCCGATGATAATCATATTTCGCTATTAGTGTATTTTAGGGAGTTGCAATTCTCTAGTTTGGATTTTTCATGTTACACTACTTTGTGAATATGGTAACAGTTCCTAACATGTTTTATTTGTCTTATAAGTTATATTAGCTACTATTTATACGTCTTATATTTGCTAATATTCATATATTTCGTCAATATGGATGGATATTCTTCAAGACCAATTTGTATAGGAATTGAGTTTAAATTGACTTGATTAAATTGACTTCATAATCACATAGCAACAATTTCTTGTCAATGGCTTACCTTTTGGCTAGAGATGTACTTGCCAAACGAAAGACAAAAATTCTTATGAGTCATGTCATCCTCAAATACTGATGTATTTGTCAAATTTGTTACAGATGTTTTAAGAAAAGAAATATGTAAGCTGTGGATATAGATTTAGTAGTAGTTTTTTTGTATTCTGCCATATACTGCATTTATTCTTTCCTGTCGTTGCTAACCAGGTTGATATGACCCATTTCTATGGAGATTTCGGGACAACAAATTAACATAAGGCCAATCCAATATAATTTGTTGGTTCTCAGAATTTAAAAGATACTGCTTAATTATAAAGAAAACATAGTCATAGGGCTGTACCTTGGTACACACAGTACCAGGGAGTGAATGTACATGTAGTAAGGTGCAAGTTTTCCTCCCAGCCTTCTGTTTCCATCTTGACCTATTTGCTGAATTTAAGAACCAAGGAATTTATTTGGTGCAGCATCAACACTGGAAATAAAGGCAACTAAAGTATGATAAGTCAGCAGAAGAACTAACAAGGTGGCCAAGAGATTAAGCCTAAGGAAAGCTTTTGCTATATGACTCTGAGTTTGAGGTTGGCAATTCAACACTATTGTTTTTGGCAGGGCTATTCCATTATCATAGTATCATACTAGGGGTGAGTACCGGTACAGAAAATTCAAGTTCGGTTCAGGTCCAGAGGATCAGGTCCAGGTCCGGACCTGAACCTGATTCATTATATGTGGAAACTTGTGCATGGACGATACTCAAAACAATGGTCAATTTTGCTACAAAGAAATCTGTTTTGTGTAGTATTCGACTCTCACTGGCGTTTTAAAAATCCTACAAGGATAACTTCCTCTGTACGATTGGCTGTAAAAGGTGGTAAAAATGACTATAGAGTCTACTCTGTTTCGCTCTTGTTATTTGCCTAGACCGGTAACCCCGAAAACTTGTGAATGCCTAATCATATAATCAGTTCATTTTCCAATCGGTCAAACATCTGGTCCACCTAATTTTTTCAGGTCCGGTTTTTCTGGACCGGTCCAATAAGAAAAACCGGTTTTGTACCGGTACGCTGTACCGATACCCAGTACTATATCATACAATATAAGTGTTGTCTCATCCTTCTGACCATTATCATACCAATTATAGCCATTGGCTGTTTGGTTAGAACTGGGTATAGCCAAACCAGTAAATATTTAAATAATGATAAAAAGAAAGATTAATAAAATACATGCAAACATCTATATTGTTACATGTATATGCTGTAGATGTTAGGCTGATCTGTTATGTGATCTGTTGTACTATAAAGTATTATGTGTATTCAGTGTAGGCCAAGTAGTGTAGCCTAGGACATCTGTGTTTTATAAATCAAGCACTTGTATATTTAATAGATACTATTAGAAGTGAAGAGGATGTTGTTTTCTTTGCTTCTCTCATACCTTGAGGATGCATAGTTGAAGAAGGCTTTAGTACCATCCTCTGTAGTGACTGCTGGCTCAATCCTGTTGCTATAAGGCGCACTCTCACTACACTTGCATCACTGCGGGTTTGTTCACTGCGTTACTGTTTTGTTATTTTCTCCGATTTTCTATAATTTAGACACTGCGTAATATGTAAAAGTATGACAAAAACCAAGAAAATTTGTTCATCTCTAAAATCCGCAGTGACGCAAGCTTGACGCACCTTTAGTAACCACGAGGTTTAGGCCAGCAGTCACAACGGAGGTTTCGACAGCATCATTGACGTGCAAGACAATCATTCCAAAAACATTTCTTTCTCCATTAAAAGCTTTAATTTGTGAGAACATCTTTTATGTACAATTATGCCCCATGTAAATGAACATTCGGAAGGACGTCATAATTTCATGTAACGTCTACAAAAATTATCACATCTTGAAAAATATGTTTTCACAACTCCTGCAGCATATCTGGGACTCATGCCATCAACAAAAGCAACATAAAATCAACATAACTACAATATAAATCTGTAAAATAATCAGATACAGCTCACAGCTTTTGACAAACATATGATACTGATATCTATCAGTCTAGATACAACAACAAAATTATATAAAATTGCAGTAAGACTCGTTGATGAAAGCTCCTCAGACTTATACAACAGTATACGGGCACCCACATCGGTTGCTAAGTTATGTACAGCTTTTCTCATCAATGAACAATAATCATGGCATCACCTGGACCTGCCTACTTACTATATTAGGCTGATGAATGTGCACTATTGCAACATCTATCACAACTACAACCATGTGCACTGGTATCACAGCAGCTTTAACACTGACAAGCTTTGCAAACAGTATTTTCACTATACCAACAGTGCAGCATAGCCAGCAAGGTTTATTAAACATAAAGGAAAGAATCACTGCAGTATCTGAATTTGAAAGAATTTTCATTTGTATCACAAATGACATCAGTATTACAGTCTCACAGGTAAACGTTCATTCATCAGACTCTGATATAATCTTAGGGCAAAAATAATGGAAGAATAAAAGCATTGGATAAAAATATGATGTATTTTCACACTTATATCAGTTACTAGAGTCTGCTATGCAATACCCTTCTGTAAGATTTCACTATTCACTTTACGTTCAACATTTTACAAAATTTTTTAGCTTTGCAGTTTTATAACTTGTCATGGTATGTTTTGTCTCGTGAAAGAACATGACACTTTTTTCTGTTTACATTACAAAAATTAAGGATGCTTTGCCTTTCTCAAATCCATGGTCTTTATAATGATGCCCTACTTCAATAAAACTTGGTCTTTCAGAAGCATTTTCGGACCAGTGACTTAAGTAGTAAAGTGGGAGGTATGGCTATAACATTTGTGGGGAGGCGCGATCAGTGCCTGTGCTCTTCCCTGTTGCCAGGAGGAATGGTTGGCATGGCGACAGTACTGGGGTTGCCGGCAGTAACACTGGTTGGCATGGCAACAGCCGTGGCGGAACTGTCCATATTTGGGTTGTTGGGGATGGGTGTGGCACCTGCAGCACCTGGTACAGCTGTGGTGTTGGTTTCACTTTCAGGTCCCTCAGCTTGCCTGGGGGTGGCGTCTGTTGAGGGGGTGTAGGGAGGGGGGTACGGCGAGGCCCCGTACACAGGGTACGGAGGGGGGTAGGCGGGACCGTACTGGAAGCTGTCCGGCGCCAGGGGGTACACATCAGGCTTGGTTGTTACCTGCAGGAGAAGAATGTGATTGTCATCTGTGTATGTAGGGTTGAAACTAGCAATGTAAATTACAAATTGTTACAGTAGTATACACTGTTGTCAGCCTCCTTCATCTGCGTATGTTCAGTTTGGAACCATGTGCCTCTTACAATATTGAGTCTGGTTATTTGTCGCGTATGCACTATTACAGATCTCATTAAATTATGTTCCTGTGGCAAATTCCTGTCTCGAGTCATCGTTGGTGTTCCTAACTGGCGCACCTCAAACATACAGCCTGAAAACATATTGCACAATTCTCCTATCGGTTATAGAGACAGTAAGAAAGATACTAGTGCTTTGTTTTTGCAGTGAAAACTGCATTTCCCGCATTTGAAACAGTCAGTACAATCCAAGAGTGTTGACCCATTTCCTCAATGCTTATAAAAAGGAAGACGATTGTTACATCAATGGAGGTTAGACATCCAGGTAATGAGATACACTGAATCGCAGATACTAAAGCAACTGGATAATATTTTGGAAATGGTTAGATGTTTCAGATCACATCAGTTATCTTTTGTCAGAGACACTGAAGAGATCTTGTTGGATTTAACACTTTTAAAACATTTCAGATAACATCCCTTATCTTTCTTCATTGACACTGACGAGATCTCGGTGTCGCTGAAGAAAGATAACGGATGTTATCTGAAATGTCTGACCGTTTCCAAAATCATATCCAGTTGCTTGAGTGACTACTTTTATGGAAAGATGGTTGTTCTGTGCTCTTACCTCGCTGTATGGCGGAGGCGCGGCGGCCTCAGGTAGCTGTGTCTGCAATGCTCCATGCTGTGATGTCTGTGACGACATGTGCTCGCCGGGAAGGGCTCCCGCGTACACAATAGCGCCCCCTGAAGACATCCGGGACTGCTGCAGAAGGTGTTGCCGCCGGCGATAGTAGCCACACCCGCCGCAGCACGCCATCATCACGAAGATAACCACAAACCTGTTAAGGAGGGAATCTTGTTAAGCTTCAAATTTTTGTAATGGTTAGGCTGCAGTCGCACGTATACTGCTTGAGTTCTGTGTTAATATTTCTTTGGTTTAGGTAAAGCCCGTGGCCATAAAAGTCTTTTCTGTAAAAGTCGAGGTACACTGAAAACATTACCTAAAACAAAGAAATGTCAATACACAACTGATGTGGACTCATGTTACTGATCCCTTATCACAGTTCAAACAGCTATAATTGTATTGTGTAGTTGTATCAAATGAGTCTCTGTATCATCATCGTCGTCATTTGCTCGTGGCCGAGGCATTGTAGTTCATGAAGTTCTGTATGATAAAGCCACAGTAATTCTATTTCTTGGTTCCTTGATTTAGAAAAAAATGGGAGTTAATGTACATAAAAGCATGTTTTCACTCAGCCCTCTGTTTTCATCTCGACTACTTACTAAACCTTTACTTCAAAATGTCCCAGAACCAAGGATATAAACTGGTGTGGCTCTCCTGTGTAATTAGTTTTATTTCTCATATCTTCATGTAAAAAATTGGGTCAGGAAAACTTGAAATACTTTGAGAGGCTTTATTTTGTCCATGAGCTGTGATACAAATTGTAAAATATACACTGCTAATCTTCCTGGACATAAAAGTACACACATGACATAATGTAACACATACAAATATGTACAATTATTTACTCACCTGTAACCTGTAAATACAAACTGAAAACTGCATTCAAATATCATTACATCATCATTATCATTACAGACACCTGCAACTATGTAGATGAAGAAAGCACAACTTTGTCATTATTATACTTATAGTCATAATCTTGGGTCATCAACTTTGGCATACAAAATTCCAAAGTTAGGTTGTAATACATGTACTGCAAATGAACCTATGCTATAACACACCTTGTATTTCAGACATGTATGACAAAATATTCGACTATCATATTATCTTGATTAAAGTATGCACTCTTTAAATTTTCAAAATCCAAAATGTGTTGCCAGTCTATGTAGTAATTAGTAATTACGCAATTAGTAATTAGTAATAGTAATTACGCAAGCAGACATATCTTATAACATCTGTTATCTTTCGTCAGTGACATTGGGGTTCATGATTTATATGAATAAATTTGCATTCATTCAGTTCACAAATTGGGGGGTAAAGGAGCATACTTGTTTCAGGTTTTTCCACTTTACCTTTCAGACCGACAAATTTGTCTGGAACTTGCCCCATATCGAGGGTGTGTAATTTGATTGGGGTGCATACTTTAATCAAGAACATATGATGTAACATATAATTGTATTTACAAAAGGCAATAACACAAGAAAAAAGTACAGGAAAATAAATAAAAAAGCGGGACTTACCAAAAGTACCAGAGGTTCCACACACTATAGGCATATCCGGGGGAGTTATATCGGCAGCATGTATATCCGCAGCAGTATTCATACTCAAGGTCACAACTACGGGCAGAAGGGCACACAAGGTCACTCTAACAATCTAACCCGATCAAGGTCACGCCAAGGTCAAGGCTCGGTACTCGGACTTAGAAACTTAGTAATTCTTCACTGGAAGATCGACAGGAAAATTAGGGGTTAAGAGAGTATGGAAGCTAAACACACTACACTATCAGTGGACTAGCCCCCTGCTGTAGTGCCTGCAACTATGTGCGGCCCAGGGCTTAGAAGCGGAGATGGGCGCCAGGTCCGATGCATCTTCTGATCAAGGAGGTTGGCCCCCTTGTTCTGATGTATGGGCAACTTTAGCTTTTCCTTACTTTTAAAACCAGTCCGAGAACCAACGGGCTGCCTTGGCGCGGCCTAACGAACCCCCGCTAACGAGCGACTCACCAGAGGTACCAGACATCCCAGACGTGAGTGTAATAGTAGGAGAACAGGCTGAGCTGACAGCACATGTACCGGCAGCAGAACTGGCCCTGCCGACATTGCTTACTCGAGAAACAACTCGACTCACAACTTACCACCGCGAGTCCAACGGAAGGATAGAAGAGAGAGAGGATAGAAGCAGTCAACCACACAGTCACAAAGGAGTCAGAGAGAGATATATAGAATACAACACGGTGTATTCTGTATCACCCAAGATATCAGCCTGACCCGCGAGAGGGCTAGGGCCGAGGGTGATGCGGAATACACCGTGTTGTATTTTATTTATGTCATACCCACCTAAGAAAACCCCTGTTTTGAAGCGAAATGCGCCAGAAGTTGAACAAATCTGGTGCCCTCGAACAAAAAGTGTTGCAACAGTAATGTTCCAACGTCTGAATCAGGTATTCGAACATTCGATGGCGCCGCACTCGGCCCGCTCTAAACAGTTCGATTTATTCGAATGGAGCCTGTGTGATGCGCCTTTCGAACGGGTCTGATACGGAAGTTATGGCCCGTTCCGGAACACCCGTATCGAACATTTTCGCGTCACAGGTATGACATAAATACAATTACATCATATACTTTAGTTCTAAATCTCCTAGCAGATTTTCGGGGATTATATCAACTCTCACAATTCCACTGGGTGCCATAATACTGTTGTAGAGGCCTTCTCAAGATTGTCTTGAACACCTAAATATCTGACATGTATCCATCCATCCATCCATCTATCAGTCCCATAGCTCAGGAAGCTGTAACTGATGCTGCATATTTCTTTGATTTGTTTTAAATCTTTTAAAATCCATTTATTTTTCTTGTGTGGTGGTAATACTATTATAGCACACAGTAGAATGAGAGTTGATGTTAAAATAATGACGATCTCATGGACTGACTGATATGGCTTAGACAGTCCCTGCCCAACAAAGATCTGTGTAGCATGTAATTTTCAATCTACTACTCTCCAAGCAGATACTGGGAGGAAAAATGAGTAGCTTAGAAAACACAATAATTTTGGCCTCCCACCATCTACTTGGAGATAGGGACTTGTACTATATAGTATATACTAGTATACACAACCCCATTGACATTCCAGGCCACAGTTCTACACTGGGTTCTTGGGAGAATACTAGTTCAGGTTCTTAAACTAGTTAAAGTTGCTCTGTCATCTTAAAGATCTGACTTTTGTTTGCCAAAATGTTCAGAACCCAATCTTGGCGCTCCCAGGTAAACGAAAGTGTCTGATTAATTGCCCCTTCACCAGCTCTAGTCTAAACATGTGAGGGAAATCAGTTTGACAGAACCCAGAGTAAACAACTCTGTCCTGTATTCTGTACAAGTGTACATACATGTACAGACAAGGGGTCTGCCACAAGTGTACATACATGTACAGACATACATGGGGTCTGCCACCATTTCATACATATCACATGGAGTGGTATGGTTAACATCTACTGACATCATTCCTCCAGGTCACAAATATCCACTACACAAACAGATGCGATAAAAAAAGATCTCCAAACCAACACCCCCAGTTTAATGCACTCCTGCATATCTAAACTACATGCATACCTGGGGTGTTGCACTAGAGCTCTCTCAAACACAAGTCTAAAGTGGTGGATACATGTAACTTGGTGGATGCAGAGCTTTTAACATTGAATTCTAAAACAATTTACGAACTGAAATTACAGTACATCTAGCCTGCAACACTAAATAGAATATTACAAATGAGATATGTTTCAGCACAAATACTTACTAGTGGCCATAGCCGGTGCAGTACTCAGCTGCTGAACTCACCTAAAGGAGAGAGGGATAAAACAACAACAGAGTGCTGTTATACTTATAGGTGATTGATTGATCAATTGATGTCATCATTTGCAGTCTTTTTATTCCTATTCTGGAATCTGGACACATGTTTCGTGGTAATTTAGGTTTCGTGACAGTTTTTTGATATCTAATTTATCAAAGAATATCAAAGAATACCTTATTTTGAAAATGCACACATTTGTGGCAGTTTTTAACAGCAAATATCTCTATGTTTATACAATTCATGGGGGAACGGGTTTTCTGCGCGTGGAGAATTTGCGCGGCGCGTGAAAAATGTGCGCGTGAAAAAATAAAGTTCCTGAAATATGTCAAAAAATTTGCAGCAAGGAATTCTATGGCAGAAAAATTTGAACCTATGATATAATTTCCCATCTGTTACCTGAATTTTTGGTTTGAAAAAACCCTGATTTTTAGATCCCTAGGGAATAGGTTAATTTGCATATTTTGAACATTTCAAAATCACCTAAATTTGACAGAAATACATGGAGAAATTACTCATATGAGGTTTTATATTGTAAAGTATAACAATTTTGAGGCTTTTGTCCATTCTAGAAGCTTCATTTCATCTATTTTGAAGCAGATTGTTTCACGCGCAAATTTCAAACTTTTTTGCGCGTGAAAAGTTAACATTTAAAAATCACGTGAAAATCACTCAGATCGAGATTTTGTACTCTAGAATGCAACAGTATGATAATTAATTCCATTTTGTGTCATCTTGTTTGAGCTTTTAAGTATAAAACTGCAAAAACTTTTTGAATCCCTTGGGAATCAGCTAATTTGCATATTGTCACGCGCAGATTTTTCACGCGCAAGTTTTCACGCGCAAATTCTTCACGCGCACAAAACCCCTACCCATTCATGGCAGAATATTCAATAATAAAAATGGAACCATGGTCTTTCAAAAGACAGTAAACCTATATACATCCCCTTGGGTTTTCCAAATGACATGAATTGTGAATCTAAATTAAAATTGTACATAATTTAAAGGTATTTCACGCATGTGATTTCAAACAGTGCACATGTATAACAGACATACATTTGTTGTTGACAAAAACTTATCTACAATGTATATATATATTCATCTATTTATGGTTTGTTATTATGTTTTAGATAAAATTATCATTGAATTTAGCTTATTTCTTGGACACTGTTAAACAAAAACAACTACAAATTTATAAAGATCCAACTTTCATGAATGAATGAAAACCTTTATTGTACATTTTTGCCCCAGTGGGCTACTGTAAGTACAGGTCACATAGTAACAATCAAATACATGAAACAATGGTATAATCATATGTATTCATATGTGTATCTAATTTACTCTAGTAGTAGTACATTCAACTTCCTCTCGCTTCTTGGTAATTGCATAATGTAGCTAGCTGTGTGGTTGTTTAGAGTTGGTTTGTCGAAAATGCAGCAAGTCGCCACACCTGACATGCCCGGCCCGAGTTACGTGCAGGCCCTCAGGTAGCCTGGCTTACCACATGTAACGTGTCGGGTTGCATAACATATGGCTCTTACGTGCTATTTATAAAGGTGGGTGGGTTTGTTTGTTTTAGGACCTTTGGCTGAAAAAATCATCAACAACTTATGCAACCATGCTTTGAAACCAAAAACATCACAGTTATTGGCTTTTTTTATTAGATAGATTCATAATTTTGGAAAATGAAAGATTTTTGAGTTTCTTATTTTTGTTTCACTTCCGTGTATCTGTTCCCCTTTATCAGAAACTCGCCACTAAACGTACATGTCCCCATCCCGGTTTATCCTACCCTTATATACATGGCCATTACATTAAACAAGTCACATTCTAACAGATACATACAGAAAAGCTTTGTTTTTACGCGATCACAACGATGTACTGTGCTTCCGTGTCTTTTGTTTCCACGCCCCCCTCCCCCAACAACAACAAAACATGTCAAGTTGTCGACCAAAACAACACACACAAAATCGACAATAAAACCACTTACTTCGTTCAGCAGCACGACTAAGATGGTCAGGAGGACTCCATACCACCTACTCATGGCAAAATTTATCCCGCTATGTACGCTAAAACCGTGTAAAATCAGAATTTGTCCGATCTCTTTGTCCCCGTCTTGTACCGAGCTCCGTCCTCCAGTACGAACCTGTCCCTTATGACGTCACGATCGTCTCCTCGGCAACCTTCGGCTATTTTCGTACTATGACGTCACCATCGGTGCCTCGGGCAGCTTCGGCTGTTTCCGGAGTCGTGACGTCACGTCTGTTTCCGGAAGCTCGAACGAACGCTGCAAAGCTAGACCGGTCGGTAGGTTTGTTATTACGTTTTTTCACGTTTTAAAAGTATTTTATGCCCCACGGAAGCTGGAATTAGTACAGATGGTAGCGTTTGTGCTAAGTGATACGTCAAGGTTAATGTGGTAAAGTCAAAGTGTGCTTGTGGGACGTTAGCGTTAAATAACGGTACCACCTGGTAAAGGTTGCCATCCATCATACAGGCAAACAGGTGGGATAGGACTGCCATATGTGAGGGGGCGTGAAGAAAACGTGCATGTCTTTAAGACGTTATAGACGTGAGGAACGCTGCTTTAAGGAGGGATGGCTTCTAGTGTTGTAGGATTTGTTGGTTATTAGATTGGTAGATATGGTTATTGTTGGTAGATATGGTTATTATTTTCAATCAATTTCGAAAATTAAATAACGTTAGACTTTAGATGAGCCATGAAAAGGATGAAGATCCAACTCCTCTTTTTTATCAACATCATTTTAAACAGAAGAGAGATAAAATAAAAAATAATAAAAATAGCAGAGGAACCGAACATCATATCCTCCACAGATAATTGCACAGACCGTTTTTATTTGTGTCTCACTGATCTCGCAAATGCCTTCCTTCCTAGTTTTCCTATGTCCAGGTATGTCCAAGTCACCCGATGAAAGTTCCTTGGTTTTAGCCATCCTCAGTGTCTGCAATGTCCACAAATTTAAAATTTTTAATCAATCCCACATCTTTTGGCTCCAACAGTGTATAGTCTGAGATGACTAAGATTAATGTGCATCTAAAAATCTCCTTTTTCTTTGTTCAGGTACTCAAAAGGACAGTCAAGCAGAAGGATGATGCCACCACGGTGATCAGACGTTGGTCTTAAGATGTTGAATGAGTGAGAAGACGTCAGCCATGTTCGGCAGGAGTCTGAGACGTCCCGGGTTCCCGCTGGTCCCGGTGTGTGCGGGGATCGTGGTGGGGTACATCCTCCGGGGGCTGTTCGACAGCACCTTTCTCTCCATCATCGAGGAAAAACGGTATGTAACGGCCATGACCTTTGACTTACCGGCCATGACCTTTGACTTAATGGCCATGACCTTTGACTTAACGGCCATGACCTTTGACTTAACGGCCATGACCTTTGACTTAACGGCCATGACCTTTGAGTTAACGGCCATGACCTTTGACTTAATGCCATGATCTTTGACTTAATAGCCATGATCTTTGACTTAATGGTCATGACCTTTGACGTATGATGTGACTAGATATTGACATGACTAGACCATATGGAGGCGGAGCTTAGATTAGCAGGTTACTAATTGTTAGGTGATCCCTGATTGGTTGGGTGGTGAGAGCATCCAACCGGCTTACCTTGATTGGCTAAGTTAGACAAGCTTTTGTTATGTCAGTTGAGCTTATAGATTGTTTGCGGTCAGTCGGTGCCCATGGGACTGAGGTAAGCACACTTGTGGGCTAGTCCCTCTGTTGGATTGCATTACTAGTTGATTAGACCAACTCTCTCTGTATTATTTAGACCCACTACCTCTGTATTGTAACTAGACCTGGCAGTAGACATATCTTATCCCTAGAGCTGTATCTGTAATCCTGCTGTAATCATATTGAGGCACTTTGTATTATATGTTAGTTACTCAGGTATAGCATACATTGAATAAACACGGCTCACATGTAGTAATCAAATTGGTTTGGCTCTGAGTTTCTGATAAGGCCCAGGGAAAAAAATGTTGTGTTTCCTGGCCTGTTTGAGTCCTGTAAAAATTAGGGTCTGTAGGTAGGGATTATCTTTTTTCTTGTAATTTGTTTAGGCTGGCCAAAACTCTAGTGAGACATGACACAACATTTTTTTTCCTAGGCCTAAGCTACTAATATAGAATTTAGAAACCAAACACCCTAAACATTTCAGGTACAAGAAGATGAGTAGCGAGAAGGAATCGACGCCCGCGCACTGCAAACCGTGCCCGCTGTGCGCGCTCTGTTCCGACTGTTGGAGACACGACGCCATAGAGGAGCCGTACCGCCCGAAAACCATGTACGAGGTCATTCGCTGGTTTCACTTCACAGAGAAACATCTGTACGAAAACCTGGACGACGATCCGAGAATCGGGCTCATCGGGAGATGGAAGGAAGATGTGCAGGTTTGAACTTATCTATAAGTTTTAAGGTAGCATTTATTGTTGATTTATGATTATCAAAATCATAATTCTTAAATTAGTAATTGTTAAGATGCAACATTTAAGCTTATGCATTTTATATTTAATTTGTACACTTTTGTATTGTAGACATCTCTGTCGCTTAGGTTCTTTTTGCGTAGACAAGTGTCATAGTCTGTATGGACTGACTGTCAGAGAGAGAGAGATATTGTTGATTTTAAGAACACAAATCTCGTCATTAGTCCGTTTAAAGGTAAAGCTGTAATTTGCCTAAGCCAAAGATTTCAAGTGTAAAAGTTTGCAATTCAGCCTGTGGCTGCTAGTTCACCTTTATTCGTGTGGTAACCTATATCTGTTGCTTCTAGGAGTAGGGTATTTAGAGATATCAAGGTAACGTCAAACTGCAATATTTCTTATATTTTTATACATTCAAAATTTTGCAATTTGAAACCAATGTCCATCGACTTAATATCCCTAAATGCCCTGCTTTTAAGAACAACGGATATAGGTTATCCCATGGATAAAGGTGAACTAGCGTTGTACTTTTTGTCTGATCATGTTGATGGAATAAAACCATTCATTTATTCATTCATTTATTCAGGATATACAGGAACAGGCTGTGAGGATAATCAGTAAGGAAGAGAAAACTCAGTGGAGACTTGCGAAGCTAAACTATGGCTACAAGAGAATAGATGCCTTCAGAGGGATGGACTATGTTTTAGACATGGAAGTGGCGAAGGCAGACGGGACAGAGAAGGGGCGTAAACTGGTCCACCTGGTGAGGTCGACACGCCCACATGTCAGGATGCTCAGTCTGCAAAACGTCGCGCAGCAAACTGTCGTTCACTTCATTGTGCCGTTGTCAAGGGTGACGGACCGACTCAGGGATTTCATGAAGGTATGTCAGATTGATACGGTCATGTCAGAATCCAGGACATAAGAGTTTTCTTTTACACAGCCAGTTTATCTCACCTGCTGACGTTTCGATGTCTGTCAGACATCTTCCTCAGAGCTTCTAACTGCAGTTCTGCTTCTTGCCGCTATATGTAGCCAATGTTGGTGGCTCAGGCTGTGTAAAAGAAAACTCTTATGTCCTATGATCTACCAACCTGATGAAATTATTTTCGGCGGCATGTCAGAATCCGTTTGTATTGTGTCTGTTTCTGTCAGTAGAGCTGGCCTTTTTAGCTACAGGCTAGTTGAGCAGCCTTGGCTGTGCATGCTGAACTAGCCTGGGTACCATCCCATTTCATACGGAGCTTCCTACACTCGCTAGCCTAGAAATATATTTTCAATACTGACCAAAGGTGGTCTTATAGAATAAAGATACTTTCCAAAGCTGATTATATCTATCATATTAACCATTATTAGTGTTCTGTTCATTCATCGATGGATGGATATGTAGATTCATTCACTCATTCATTTTACTCATTCATCTACTCATTCATTCACTCATTCATTCACTCATTCATTTGCTCATTCATTCACTCATTAATTCACTCGTTCATTTACTCACTCATTCCCCCCTTCCTTCCCACAGGTGTATGAGAAGGTTTGCCTGGAGACTGGCGCTGCCGTCAGCCTCCTGGGGGTTCTGTTCCTTCACTCATTCATTCAGTCATTCACTCACTCATTCACTCCTTCTTTCCTTCATTCATTCACTCATTCCCCCCTTCCCACCTGCAGGTGTATGAAAAGGTTTGCCTGGAGAGTGGCGCTGCCGTCAGCCTCCTGGGGGTTCTGTTCCGGGACAGTCCCGAAGACCAGACCAGCCTGGACCAGTGTCATTGACTCACTCATTCATTCACTCATTCATCCTCTCACTCATTCACTCACTCATTCATTCACTCACTCATTCATCCTCTCATTCACTCATTCCCTCCTGTAGGTGTATGAGAAGATTCGCCTTGAGATGGCCGTGGACACTCATTCATTCAGTCATACATTCATTCATTCATTCATTCATTCATTCATTCATTCATTCACTCATTCATTTGCTCATTCATCAATTCATTTACCTGTTCATTAATTCACTCACTCATTCCGTGTTGTCAGGACCCCCCATGCAGACCCTCAGAAGTGACAAGCCATTTGACACGGCTATACAGGCTTTTCAGTTGACGTCATCAGCGCCATGTTAGATTACTGTAAAACACGCGAAGATGCTGCTGCTTGATCCTATTACCAGCCTACATGGTCACACAGGGATTCAAATGATAATCATTATAACGTCAATGGAAAGCCTGTATTGTTATTATCTTATTTCATAATTTCCAGGTACGTGGAGGCGGACGGGGAGTTTTCCCGCGCCGTCGGGTTGGACACGGGAGCTCGGCAACTTGCGCCGGATGCTCTACTGTTCTTCTGTGACATTGATGTGGACTTCGATCAAGGTGTGGATTTTTGTTTGTCCATCTTTAGGTTCTGTTAACTGTACATCATACTAGTACTACATGTGTCTCTGTGTGTATGTGTATGCCTCTGTGTCTCTGTTGCAAGTGTGTGTGTGTGTATGTGTGTGTGTTTGTGTGTGTGTGTGTGTGTGTATTAGTGTTTGTGTGTGTGTGTGTGTGTGTGTGCATGTATGTGCTCTACTCTGTGCATCTTCCAATTCGTCATAAGAATATGATTTAGGAAATGGGGAACCTAGTACATGTAACAACTCATATTTATGTTGCACAGACTTTTATTTTATTTATTTATTTGTTCAGCTGTTAACAAACACGCTTAAAAGTAAAATACTTTATATTCCATATTCTCAGGATTTCTGCAGAGATGTCGGAATAACGCCGAGGTCGGCCGGCAGGTTTTCTACCCGGCAGTGTTCTCCCAGTACGACCCTGACCTTGTCATGGAGGGCATCCCTGGAAAACCCAAACCTACAAATCTCCGGGACATCAACAAATACAATGGTAAGGACACACACAAACCTACAAATCTTCGGGACATCAACAAATACAACGGTAAGGACACACACAAACCTACAAATCTCCGGGACATCAACAAATACAACGGTAAGGACACACACAAACCTACCAACATCAACAAGTCACTCACTGTGCAGGGCTCGAAATTCATTTTTGGGAATAGATGCACTGGTGCACCCAAACTAGAAAATTGGGTGCACCAAAATATTTTTGGGTACACCACATGAAATAAAGTAGGATATCGGAATAACATAATTGCAAACCTACTAGATTAGTAATTTTAACGGAGCTCTTCAGAAATACTACGGAAGTACTATGACAGTCATTTTATTATCTTTCTAACTCACAGATGTCAAGAATATGGTGTTTACGTAGTAAACTGACATCTTAACATACATAAGCCTATCAAAATAGTGCACCCACAGAAAAAAATTGGGTGCACAGCTCCAACTTTGGATGCACCTGGGTGCACAAAACCCCAGTATTTCGAGCCCTGATCTAGATCTGTTTCTCTCTTGCACATCTGTTTCTCTCTTGCGCATCTGTTTCTCTCTTGCGCACCTGTTTCTCTCTTGCGCACCTGTTTCTCTCTTGCGCACCTGTTTCTCTCTTGCGCACCTGTTTCTCTCTTGCGCATGTGTCTCTTGCTTCTGCATCTGTTTCTCTCTTGCGCATGTGTTTCTCGCTTCTGCACCTGTTTCTCTCTTGCGCATCTGTTTCTCTCTTGCTCATCTGTTTCTCTCTTGCGCATCTGTTTCTCTCTTGTGCCTCTGTTTCTCTCTTTCGCATCTGTTTCTCTCTTTCGCATCTGTTTCTCTCTTGCACATCTGTGTCTCTCTTGCGCACCTGTTTCTCTCTTGCGCATCTGTTTCTCTCTTGCGCATCCTGTTTCTCTCTTGCGCATCTGTGTCTCTCTTGCGCATCTGTTTCTCTCTTGCGCATCTGTGTCTCTCTTGCGCATCTGTGTCTCTCTTGCGCATGTGTTTCTCTCTTGCGCACCTGTTTCTCTCTTGCGCACCTGTTTCTCTCTTGTGCACCTGTTTCTCTCTTGTGCATCTGCTTCTCTCTTGCGCACCTGTTTCTCTCTTGCGCATTTGTTTCTCTCTTGCGCATTTGTTTCTCTCTTGCGCATCTGTTTCTCTGTTGCGCATCTGTTTCTCTCTTGCACACCTGCTTCTCTCTTGTGCATCTGTTTCTCTCTTGCGCATCTGTTTCTCTCTTGCGCATCTCTTTCTCTCTTGCGCACCTGTGTCTCTCTTGCGCATCTGTTTCTCTCTTGCGCATCTGTTTCTCTCTTGTGCCCATGACCCACGTTTTTCT
>NC_049988.1:21855834-21889837 GCF_000003815.2 Branchiostoma floridae
CATGGAAAAATGTCGTTGACTGTGACTTTATTAGAATTGCTACAATACAATACATTATACGTGCACCAGGCAGCAGGGTGCTGATGTCGCCACGCACATTAAACCAACTCGAAAGTTTCTGCATTTACAGTACATGTATTTCTGTGATTGCTTCGATAAAATATTAGCTTTTTAATTTCGGGACTATTTCAGGTGTTCCGTGCCATGGACCCTGCCCTCGTCCACCGTTACCTCCACGCTAACTACCCTCTGTTTGCTCCCCCTGTACTACTTACTGCAGGTGTTCCGTGCGATGGACCCGGCCCTCGTCCACCGTTACCACGCCAAGACCTGTGACCCCGACCTGACCCGTGACCAGTACCGGATGTGCGTCGGCGCGCTGTCGGAAACGATGGCGTCCAAAGCGCAACTCGGGGTCAAACTACTGACCTTGCAGGGGAAGCTACCACCGGCCGCCTGAGGGGTGCTGAGTTCCAGAAAGGACGCTAAGAAATCTGTAACAAATTTATTTTATGTACAGCCAAAACTGTACTTAAGTAGTGACCACTTCTGGACAAGGACTACAATGTGACTACTTTTTAACGAGCAAAAGTCGTGATAATTATAGACAGGATTCACAATATGAAAGTTAATGATGAGAGCAAATTCATGTAATTGAGAAGGCAATAGAAATGAAGAAATCTTGAGCAACTTTACATATGGCCACTATCTACGTTGCCACTAAAAACTTCTGCCAGTCTTGCCATATAGATCCATTTTCCAGTAACCTAGCCTTTTTATCATGTCATGGAAACTTATCTGTGTTGGTAGTAATTATAGTATAAAGCATTAAACTTTCTTCCAACACAAAAGTGCACACGGATCAAATTTTCAATGACCACTTTCGCCTTCTTCAGGATCAGTACTGATGTTAAATCACTTCAGAACGTATTAAAACTCGCAAGAGTTACAGACATGTGATCTTATTAACACATGATCTTGTGGATGCATGATGTCAGCAATTGTTTAAAAGTGCCAGGAAGTTTATAACGCCCACCGTCGATGTTCAGCCTTGTTAGCTTTGCTTCGCTGCCAACAGCTGTTAGCTCCGTAACAGTGGTGTTCAAGTACTGCCTATCGTCCTCGCCCAAGGGCACTAGTGCTTTTGTGGCGACAGCGATAGCAGTCGTGATTTGTGATCCGGCTGCCCGGGTTCGGTGCGGGTTCGAATCCCGGGAGTCGGGATGTTGTTTCTTTCTGTTCTACTCGCCCCTCTGGTTGTTTCAGCTCTCCTAGGATCCTGGATGAAAATGTACAAATGCTAAGCAAACCACAGCAGTGGAAGAATTACTGTTTTCCCTCAAACTGTTGTATACTTCTCAAACACATCGGTGGCCTGACGTTCCATAGGTAGTTATAGACAATCAGGTATGTAGGGTTTAAGTGGGGCAAGCCATTTCTTGGGACAAGACTCCTATAAAAGTGCCATCATCATATTTTATTATGTTTTACCATGTGCAAATGACTTAGCCAAATCAAGTCACGTAGCCTCTAGATTGAAACTTGCATAGCCAAGAAAAAGTCTTGGGCTATTACATTTGTATCTGTATAATTCTATATGCTGTGACGAAATATATGATACCATACAGGGAATAATTATGCAGTAAAAGTTAAAATGCAGCCTGGTGAAATGGAAAACAAAATTTTCAAATTTCAACCAAATGACCGAAGTTTATCGGACCTGAAGGGAACTTGTGTTCATAATATGTGCCAAGACACTTGTCTTTGCTTACCCGGCTTCTTAAGACAGGTCTCAACTCCTTGGTGTTTTCTTGCTTATCTATGCAGAACTCAAGTCTTATTTAAGACTTTCTTGAATGCGGGTACTAGTATCTATTGTTCAGAGATGTATGTAAATAATATACGTAAACTATAGTGTGTGTATTCTCAGTTGCCTACTGCCAATGCAATAATGTATGCATAATGCAATCATGGATGTAAATGAATTGTTTGATTGAACACTGTCGTCAGGATGTGAAACTCTCATAGAATTATATAGTTAGAGTTTAGCGTCTAATGATTTTTCTAGTGCCCAAAGTTGTACAAATGATAAACAATACGAAGAGATAAGAATATATCAAAACTTGATGCCAAGTACAAGTATATGACATTGATTGATTGATTGATTGTGCAACTATAACCAAAGCCAATACAGCAATGCAAGCAACATTGACAAATCACTGTAGTTCTTACAGAATTAATTGTGTAAAAAAGAAAGCTTACAAATAGAATAAACCAGATAGTATAGTTAAACTGTGAGTGAGTTAATGATTGAGAGTTAGTGAGGTTGTTTTAGTAAGAGTGAATGAATGTGTGAGTGAGTGAGTGGATGAGTGAATGCACTGAAAAAGTTATTGACTCAAATCCAACTACAAGTAAGTTGGACGATATATAATTGAGGGTTGTTATCTTTATAAGAAAATCTAGATGGAAAAGTTTGTATATTAAAACATATACCATGGGTATGAGTACATTTCATAGTTGTTATTTAGACTCCTAGATATGTTAAATGAGGATTGTGTAATATTACAATTTCTTACTAGATTATTTGCTGCAGTTGTGAATTTTGGAAGCTGAAATAATCATCATGAATGTGAAAAATATCACCTTGTCTCTTTGCTAGCCTGTGTTCACATAATTTCTCGCTGGCTGCCACCCTCCTAGGTGGTGGCAAGTGTAGAGCCGGCCACTAGGAGTAGGATTTTAGTTAGGCTACCTCTTTGCCATCTTTCAGACAATTTCCCTTTTGGGCTCAAGCCAGAACATGATGAATTGACAGATTTTAAAAGTAACAGGAACATGATAAAATTGAACTCATGGTGAAAGAGGAAGTGCAAGTCCATAAAAGGCTGCTGCTTCCTTATAGAAACTGGAAGGGAAACAAAAATGTTGGAGGAAGTACATTTTGGCCTTTTTTCCTCTTGTGGAAACTGCAACAGAAACAAAAGTATTCAAATTTGACCTCAATAAAGGTTTGACATCCTGTTAACTGAATAAGTTTTCTAAAATGCCTTAGAAAATCTTCAAAAATTTCTGAAATTAGAACGTCAGACAGAACTTCAATATCGCATTTTATGTTCAATAAATGGAAATCCTAGACATAAAGTAGGCAAAAACAAAATAAAGAGAGGAAGAAAGAAAACTCCAAACCAGTAAAACTCTCCATGACACTCATATAAGCAAGCATTAAATCAGCAAGGTTTTCATGTTTATTTATAGCTGCCCTCTATCGTTTTTGGTTAGCAAAGTTCTGTACTTGGACAGCACCAAACCGAGAAGACCAAAACAGTTTAAACTTGACTCGAAATTTCAAAGTCATTCTGTCCATTCTTTGCCTGCAGTTCAAACAAATATCGCTAGGTGGCGCCCGTGAGAGGTCAAAGTAGGTCAATATTGTCTCGGGCGACACTTGAATGGAGGCCGCGAGAAAGAGCAAACAAGAACTGCGCTCCTCGGGTGTATAACGGTTTTTAAGTGTTCGGACTTGCACACGAGGGCTGTTTGCCGCTTCTGAAGACACAGAGAAGCGCCACAAATCCCTGGAGGATCGCAGAAAGGCCGGATTAACCGATAAGAAACTTGTATCAAGTTGACGATCTGAACCGGGCCGCGAGGATCGCCAAAAGGAGTCCGATGTGAGTTTTGGCAAACGGAAGTGACTCCGCCACTGATAGCTCCAGTATGGGGAACGGGGAGAGTACGCCAGACCCTGCCCTGCGACACAACACCACCGCAGCAAGCATGAAGAGCCCCATGCCGGACCAGACAGAGCTAGAGGAGAGGTTCGCCAGAGTTTTGGTGAGTGAAACTTTGTTTCGCGAGTCCCTCTCGGCCCCCTGCTGTCCGCCCCCCTCCCCATTGTCTCTCCATGGGGGCGGAAAATACGGAAGTTGTTCGAAACGCTCGAAACAATTTGATGTTTCCACATCACGTTTCGGAAATGCAGCGTCTAACTTCGGTTGTTTGTTGTGGTTTTCCGCTGTCTGGTTTGTAGATTTTACCCGGTTTACAGTGAAAACAAGGAAGTTTGAAAGTTTATAAAGTTTGTTACATGACGGTTTAACGTTTGGTCAACATCTGGGCGTGGAAAAGTGGACCAAAGTGACACTGGAAAAGCTGTTCGTAACACTCAGAGTGACTCATGACTGTTTCCTCCCCAAAACTCAAGAAATTGTTTGTACATTACTAGTATATGAGTGGGTAGGTTGTAAATGTTCAACTTTTAAAGTAAATAAAACAAAACAAAATTAGATCGAACAGCAAGGAAGTGAACCTCCATGCATCGAAAATGATTCTAAAATGATAAATGATATAAGCAGTGATTATGGTAACTAACGGTTACTGTCTACTGTCTTTCCAATTGCGCAGATGAATTAAATCTTGATTAGTTAACACCACATAATTGTTAAACCGCTGCATGATATAACGCACCAGTCCTGTACTTAGTTAGAGTTATTAAGTGCAAGACATGTGGTGTAACGTTACTATTAATAGGGTCTGAGTCATTGAGTTGGCGGGAGAACCTGAGAGTGTACTCTTACACCTTAGGAAGTGTAGTGGGCTTCTTAACAAGTCCAAGGTGTTTCTCAAGACAGGCGAGTTACAACTTTCCTCCTTGATCTCTGGAGCAAATCAGGGTTCAAAGTTAGTCTCTACCAGACTCCGGATCGCTGGAAAATCGTAGAAATGGAACAAATAGAGAGGAATATAACCGGCCAGGGAACAGATCGCGGTCGCGTTACTGTTGCCTAGCCGGCTATATTCCTCTGGCCGGCATACTCCTCTATTTGTACCATTTCTACGATTTTTTCCAGCGACTCAGAGTCTGGTAGAGACTAGTTCAAAGTGCCGATGGGAAGGCCGGGATTCGAACCCTGGACAAATGATCCCAGATGCAGATTTCCTTAACTTTGATAGGAAGTTGTTCAGTTCAGTTGTGAAGGAAGTTGTGACCACTATTAACTCCTCAGTGAAACACAGCAGCTTTGTGACTTGCAATTTCCTGAGCAAATTAGGGCTCAAAGTCAAACTTTAGTCAAAGTGCCGTTGGCAAGGCCAGGATTCGAATCTTAAAATATATATGATCCAGCTGTAGGCTTTCTTAACTTTGATTGGAAACTGTATCCAAGTTCTAACCATGTAAAACACCATCTTTGTGACTTGCAAACTTCTTTGATCCATCCTATAAATCTGGGCTCAGACATCAGTGGCAAGGGCGGGATTCGATCCCTACACATATGATCCAAATGAGAAGTTGTTTTTATCCCAGTATACCTGCTCTTCAGTGTAGCATACCAGCTTTGCAGGCATGTAGTATTTTAAATCATTTATATCTTAACAGTAAACTCAAAGATAAACTTTTAAAACTTTTTTTTAGTCTTGACTTGAGGATGCTCCTTAGTAATAGTACTAGTACCTGACTTGATATTGATAATGAAGACAATGGGAGGAAAACAATGAGATACCGAAAACAAAACAGGAATGAGACTCTGGGATGTTTTAAGTGGAAACAACACTGTTTTAGGGCCAAGTAACACATTTTGAAGGGCTCTTCTAGCAGTGCTTCAGCTTTAATCTGGTAGACTGGTAGTGTTCAGTTGTTTATTTTTGTGAGTTTTGTCCCAGTGAAAGTTTTGCTTCCAAACAGTGCACAATGGACATAAACACTCTGTGCAGAACAGTACACTCCCCCCCCTCCCACATTCTTGGCAGCATAGCCATATCAACAGGAAGAACTTGAACTTGATTTAAAGTGGAACTCTCAGGAGGTGGTGACAGTCGGTCAGCATAGACACAGACAGGGCTAGTGTCAAAATCTCCCTCTCCATCCTGTTTAGCGTCCGTTCTTCCCTGTCTTGCAGAGGTTGGACTTGTCGCCAAGACGTTTTAGTTTAACTGCTGCCCTTCATCCATCAAAATGTCAAAATGTGAAATTGATTGACTGACAAACTAAGGCTTTCTCCAGGACCTGTCTCAATATCCTGCTTGTTTTGGAAATTTGCTTGTTTCTATTCGGATTGACTATTTACATACAGCAGGGCTCGAAATACTGGGGTTTTGTGCACCCAGGTGCACCCAAAATTGGAGCTGTGCACCCAATTTTTTTTCTGTGGGTGCACAGGGTTCACCCAAATATTTTGATAGGCTTATGTGTGTTAAGATGTCGGTATACTCAGTAAACACCATATTCTTGACATCTGTGAGTAAGAAAGATAATAAAATGACTGTCATAGTACTTCAGATTTCTGAAGATACTAATTACTAATCATAATAAGTAGGTTTGCAATTATGTTATTCTGATATTCTACTTTATTTTATGTGGTGCACCCAAAAATATTTTTGTGCACCTAATTTTCTACTTCTAGTTTGGGTGCACCAGTGCACCTACATGTATTCCCAAAAAAATGAATTTCGAGCCCTGTACAGTGATATACCCATTTGAAGTGTTGACCCCTGGCCCAAAATCTAAACTTCATGGCATGAAATTGATGAAAATATATTTTTGTAAGCTGAAAGCGACAGGTTTGACAACAAAAATCAACAACCATTGTTAGGTTTACACTAAAATTATAGGTGACCTCGCTATACATCATCAGGGTTATTGATTATTGATTGGAAATCATTAACAAACTTCCTGGCCTGGCTGGTAGAAATGTATTGATCTGCGTTGTGAACAATTACAGACTTCTGGCCAAACCACAGGACATTGGGTCCAACCTGCCCTTTCTAATCTATGTCAGAAATGTGACACTTTTGCCAAAATACTCAGAGGAAAAAATTCTCAGAGAAAATACTTAAATATAAAAGGTTCAAGACTTAGTAGTCCCATAGCGCTTTTTAAGACCGTAGGGCAGTGGGCTGTTACATTACTGAGGAACGGCCAATGAACAGCAGCACTACGCCCTGGATGGTTTGCCCCAACACAAACTAGGAGTGTTATCCAGTAACCGAACAAGAACAAGAATGTCTTAGTAAGTCTAGGTCACATGTATTGGGAGGCAGAGCCCATCCCTCTCCTCCCACCACCTTTTACCTCCCCAACCAAAGTCAGGTAACCATTTTTACACCTGGGTAGAGTGAAGAATGTCCTATTATTAAGTTCCTTTCTGAAGGGCACAACATTGGTGGCATGTCAGGGGATTCAAACCCAGGACCTTGGGTTCTGGGCCAATCCCCCCAACCACTATGCCAACATGACGCCACACAAATGTAGGAACAATAATCATGTTTCAATAACTTGAATAAGCCCCAATGCCCCATTCTGTACCTGCTGTTCTTACTACTAATTACCCCAGGGTGGTCGTTTGGGTTCCTAATCATAGTGTTTATATAATTAAACTAATTAAAAGTAATTTTGACAGGAATGTATAGATCTAGTTGCTCAAATTTCATACCAACCCCTCACACAGTACTGCTGCCATAAAAATTGCTGATATGGGCAGGTTTTTCCTGGCTTCTGGCTGCTTGTTCCAACAATACTTCCTTTCAGGTCTGTAGTTTGTACGTGATGTTAGGGGTGATACTGTTGTGGCTGTGTTGGAACAAGGCAGGCTGTTCGGCAGTTTTATAGCAGCTTGTTTATCTGGTTTACTTTGCTTTCTGTGGTTGGTGTGATGTTGTCTGTCGTACCTCTGTACTCTAGGGAGCATTATGTAATTTGTCTTGGACTGTTGGAATAGACTGCAATTTGTAATGTGCAAATAGAAACTGAGGTTATGGACAAAATTCCCAAAGTGCAAGTTTGGGGGTAAAACTAGAAAAATATAACTCTAGCGTAAGGCGTGATGCTGTAAAGTTATTACTACCACTTGTAGATCATGTTTATTTTAGATTTGTTCATCGCAGCTTCCAAAGTTGCTGAGATGTTCCTTGGCACCTACAATTCATCATCTTGTGTTTGATCTTGACTTGAGTTGAGTTGAAAGTTACTGAGTGGTTTAAAATTCCCGAGAGATGAAAGTTTTTTAAACCTCTGTCAGCCTGAAGGTATGCAAGAGACACAGAGGAAAAGTATTTGGTACTCTGGTCTGGAATAACAACAAGTTGAAGTGCGCCCCCCTGAAGTGAGTCATGTTATAACAGGACCAGGCTGTACCAGTAGTGAAGTGTGTATTAAAGGGCTGAACTTCAGACTCACCCACACACCACTTATGTGAACCTGATGCCTGGGGTCTTGTTATGCTGTTTAAATGTTCAAAGTAGGAGGATATTATGACAGGGCTGGAAATTTATTTTACTAGGGAGAAGTTGCACGTGACTTAGAAATAGATGTACAGGAAATGTTTCGGTAGCATCTACCAGGCTCCTCGGATCGCTGGTCAAATAGTAGAAATTGGCCAAAATAGAGTCAATAGTACGCCATAGGCTCTGTGGGTCGCATACTGACTCCTATGGCAGGTCGACTCCCCTAGCGTACTATTGACTCTATTTGGCCAATTTCTACTATTTGACCAGCGATCCTGGTAGAGGCTTATGTTTTGGATGCACAACACAAAGTTATATGTCTTCAAAAACTTAGTCCAAAAGTAGTAAAAGCTTCTCTCTGTATTAAGTCTGATGTCCTCATTTTTTCAAAAACTATTGTACAACAGTTTTTTGTTTTGTTTTTGTTTTTAATTTTTTTGGACACTTGTCAAGAATACTCTGTAGCATTTTAAGTACACCCAGTCAATGATAAATTTGTGATAGATGCGTGTTTACTTTTGTTGGAGACTATGAAATGTAGCTCTTTGCCCCCAGGCCACAATTTTAAGTATCCTATGATGAGTGTCATGATATCCACAGAGCTGTGTTGAGCAGGCCTGCCAGACTGTACAGGGAGATGTGTTAGTTAGATTGTTACACTGTCCAGACTGTCTTTATCTGTCAGCTCACAACAACAGGCCAGCCCACTTGTTTATACAGACTGGAGATACACCCAGGGGGAGGGCTTACACATGTACATCTGTACTACTGTTGGTCCCAGTCTTGGTTCAAAGTATGACACACACATTGACACTACATACCTACTCACAGAAAATTCTGTCAGCAAAAGTTCGCCTTCATACAAAATTTGCTGCCTCTGCCTATATTTATACAGATTGGAGATACACCCATGGGTAGACTTACACATATACATCTGTGGATTCATTGTTCAAAGTAATCTATAACACTTCATGTACCTACACAATGGACCCTGCATAACAGTCCCAGTCTGTTTATACACAGTACAGTGATGCCCATGGGGGCTATGTTATCATCTACCCAGTACATGAATTCTGGACTCTGGACAACGTTCTGAACAACAGACAGAGAATTTGTGTCTGATCCTGGTCTGTACTGCTACTTACTACTGTCAGTTATTCTCAAGGTCAGCCCTTGTTTATGATGAACTTTATTGCTCGACATTTGTACATGGTACAATGTATGGCAACGACTGTTACACAAAGTACAAAATAGGTGTATAGAATAAGACTTAATATCCTAATTAACGTAACAAGAAGGGCTAACACAAGTCTTTGATATAGTGTTACAATCGAGTTGGGCTATACATGAGTTTCATTACTCTTTCTAATAGCAAAGCAGTCCTTGTTTATGTCACACCCAGGATCTGTAGTATGTTCATTTCTACATCTCAGTATTTCAGTCATCCCTATTACAGCTCTGACAGGCACCACAGAAGTTTGGCCTCCAAAATATGTGGCTGGTCTTGATCTAGAATTACTTACAAGTATGTAGTAAGGAACTCTCCATCAGTATGTACTGTAGAGATAAACAATAAATCTCTTAATTCACTTAGGCCACACCGATTTAATTTCTTGGTTCACGGATTCGCTCGCTCCTATTTTTTTGGGGAAAAAAAATAAAAATAAAAATTACCACTCAGCAAATTTTCACCATTAATGAAACCATTCACCAACTTTCTGGTGTAGCAAATTGGCCTTTATATTATAAGCTCCTTAAAGTGTGGGTACAGGTGCTGTTACTGTACAATAATAGTGTTTTTGTACTTTTTTCAAGCTGAAAACTTTTTTTCTTTATGTTTTGGATTAGCCGTTACCTTTACCCCAACCATTTTACAATTTTTATTTTTATTTCGCCCTTTCGCTCCATATTTTTTATGAAAAAATCCGTGAACCAAGAAACTAAATTGGTGTGGCCTCAGTATGTACTGTAGAGATAAACAATAAATCTCTTTATTCACTTACATACTACTATTGGCCTCGCTATGTTATAACCATGCTTTTATCACTAATCTAAAATACATTGTAGTAAAAAGAAAATTCAAACTGGACACACTAGCCCCCCTTACACTGGGTTAGTAATGCTTTTATCACTGTTCTAAAATAGTAATAAGAAAATTCAAACTGAACACACTAGCCACCCTTACACTGGCAAAGCTCGAAATTCATTTTTGGGATTAGGTGCACTGTTGCACCCAGCTTAAAAAAATTGGGTGCACCACTTAAATTTAAGAAGAATGTAAAAAAAACCTAGCAACAAAACTTAGTTACAAGCTACCAAATTCTTAAACAAGTACCATGACAGACATTTTTACCTTTGCCAGAATGGCTAAGGTTATGTTTTAGGCTTGTGAGTCTGTCTGTCTGTCTGTTAACAGCATAACTCGAGAAGCCTTGGATGGATCCAGATGATATTTGGTAGGTGGGTAGGGGTCGGGAAAACGAAGGTCAAGTTCGATAATGGGCCCCCTAGCGGCTTGCTAAGGTACTGCAGCAGAACCTCAATTTTTGATATCTCATGTTCTGGACATGCTGTGGTTATGATGTTCGAGTGGTAGATAGCCCTTGGGGCAGAGAGTAAGTGCGGTAAGTTTGGACCCCCTAGCGGCTTGTTTGGAACTGCAGTCGCCGATTTCCTTTCAAACTTTGGTTGAGAATAACTCCAGAACGTGTTGATGGATTGTCATGATTCTTGGTATGTAGATAGCCCAAGTAACAATGTACATAATGAAATACTAATCATGCAAATCAGCAGCTAATTTGCATAATTAATGACGAAAGTTTATAAATCCACTGCATTTCATGATAGGACTTTCAAACTTGTCACATATATAGATGAGAAAGAGAGAAATATACATGCATGTTAATTATGCAAATGTTGGCCTCATTTGCATAATTAATGAGAAAATATAGACGAGTTGACGGATCGTCATGATTTTTGGTATGTAGATAGCCAAAGGGAAGACTTACATGATGGAATTCTAATTATGCAAATCGACGGCTAATTTGCATAACTAATGAGGAAAGTTTGTAAATCCACTGCATTCCTTTCTAGGACTTTCAAGCTTGTCATATTTGTAGCTGAGAAAGAAAGAAATATCAGTACATATTAATTACGCAGATGATGATCTCATTTGCATAATTAATGGAAAAATATGAACGTGTTGACGAATCGTCATGATTTTTGGTATGTAGCCTAAGTAAAAATTTACATAACGAGATACTAATTATGCAAATTAACGGCTAATTTGCATAGTTAATGCGGAAAGTTCATAAATCGACTGCATTCCGCGATAGGACTTTCAAACTTGTCACATGTACATACATGTATGCACATATGTAACTGAGAAAGATGGCAGAGAGTAAGAGGTGTATGTTTGGGTCCGGTAATGTCTTTTCTTGAACTGCAGGAGCCGGTTTAGTTTCCTACTTTGAAAGAGAATAAGTCAAGAAGGGATGAAAGGATCATAATGATTTTTGGTATGCTGATAGCTTAAGTGATGCTTGATACAATTTAATATTATTATGTTAATAGGGATCTAATTTGTATAAGCAATGGCAAAATGTTAAGAACCAACTCCAGGCATATAAAATAAAATGTAATGAGTAACACATTTATGTCTACAGACAACATTCTACATAACAAACCTGGTTTATTTGGCAAAGGTATGTGTTCGTGGAACTCTAGTTTATTATCTTTCTAACACTTAGATGTCATGAATATGTTGTATACTAGTATACTTTAATATCTTTACATACATAAACCTAAGAAAATATTTGGGTGCACCCTGTGCACCCACAGAATATAATTGGGTGCACAGCTCCAATTTTGGGTGCACCTGGGTGCACATGCACCCAGTATTTTGAGCCCTGCACTGGGGAGCAGATCCCCTGGCAAGCATGAAATTCTGATTGACCAGGGATGATACAGGTCACTGTGGTCACAGTGGAAGACTCTGATTCTGAATGTAATTCTGCCCCTCAGGATACCTTACAATGCACCATTTTAACTTAAAATACTCTAAAACTCTGCACCATGGAAGGTGGATGTCCCTGGACCCCCTAAAATACTCGCACAGTCGCACTTATATGACTTGCCGGGACTTACCAAGAAATTTGGACCGCCCTATAATAAAATCCTAGCTAAAACTTAGTAAAAGTCTGGTTATAACCGTTATTGTGGTAGGGTTCGCTTAAAAGGCTGGGCTGTCTACCAGGCCAGGCTACCTGGCCTGTCTACCTGGCCTGGCTATCACGTCAGGCTACTCAGATCCCCCCATTCATAGCCCCATCATATAGCTGATTGACAGGCATAGTAATTGCTGATCTCCAACCCTGCTAGTGCCAGTGACCCAAGGTTGCCCTGTCCACCACTGGCTGGGCCCTTTGGGAATGTGTCTGGGAGGCCTTGCTTGCAGCATGTCAGGAACACAAGTACCAGCACTGTGTTTGTGTATGTTTGTGGGTGTGTAAATCTGTGTGTGTGTGTGTAAGAATGGGCTTGCCAGCAACAGAAATTTGTTTCTTTATTGAATATCTATCTTCTAGAACAGAAACTATCTCAGCTCGTGCAACAAGAAGGGAGAGCATAAATCACTTGCTCACTGTAAAGCTAAACTTGTATTGACCAAGGGGGGTACTGTATAATTACATGTACCTCCTTGTTCTCTATGCTAGTATGCCATGTTGACATATACAATCTTAGTAGTCACATAGCATTTTTGAGGCTGTTGATTGTTATCCACTGTACAATTTTTGTGTGCAGGACAGAGCCCAATCCTCTCCTTCCACTGACAATAATCTCTCCAACCCCCTTGTACAAGTTGGACATGTCAAAGGATTTGAACCCAGGACCTCTGTTTTCTAGGTCTAACACCCTAAAGCATTTACCGAACACAGTACTGGTACAGTACTTGAATGTGTTCCTGACAGCTGCAAGGAAGGCCTCCCAGACACTTTCCCGAAGGGTCCAGCCAGTGGACACTGGCAGGGTTGAAAATTAGCAATTACTATGCCTGTCAATCAGCTATTTTGGCTGAGTGCCACATGATGGGGGTATGAATGGGGGGATCTGAGTAGCCTGACGTGATAGCCAGGCCAGGTAGACAGGCCAGCCCAGCCTTTTAAGCGAACCCATTGTGGTAGATGCCATTGAACTTTGCGACCTGCAAAATAAGCCAGATGTCGATCTAGAATTTCATGTCAAGGAAAGGAACTGTTTATCATCAAGTACAGAAGGATGTTCAGGGAACTGCTCAAGATTAGATATGTTGTCATGTAGTTCAAAACAACACTGAAATTGAAGTTTTTGAAAGTCTAAAAAAACACTTAGATTTCACCTATTTGATATAAAGTCATCCTCAAATGTTGAATTGTTGCCAGAAATTTTAAACGTTCTGGTATATACTTTTGCAATTAACCCCATATATGGTCGGGATCACCTTGGCAGTTCAAATCCACACCAGCCATATTCTGTTGGTGACCTTGACCAGTAGAGGTCATTGTCAGGTTTATCTGGAGACTGTCAGGTTTGAACTTGACCTTGGTACCTGACAGTGAAGGTGGGGTTTGTTATCTTCTTATGAGAGGCAGGAATTCTGGGCCATGTTTGGCCGTTTGGCTGTTAGAAAGGAGGTCAGCAGGTCTGATATAAGCCAGGTTGTTTGAAGGCCAGTGGTGGGTACTGTTGTGGTAAAACATTATTTTCTTGTCGGTCCGGTCGAGAAAAAACTGGCCTGAAAAAATTCAGTAGACTGGATGTTGGATTAGAAACTGAGCAGATTATACCGGCACTACGGCGGCAGGCGTTCACCTGTTTTGAGGCTTATTGGTCCAAGAAAATAACAAGAGCAAAGGAGAGGAGAGTTAATACTCCCTTTAGGGGGTTCTACAGTCAAACTTTGTCTAAGTTGTTAACATGAAGATAGGATGCTCCACCAAACAGATTCCTTTGTACTTGTAGCGAAGTGGACATGTGTACACTTTTCTTTTGAGCGTAATCAGCCAAGTGGCCTGTAGTGGTGTAATGGTTAGGGTGTTTGGCTCAGATTCAGAACCCAGAGGTCCTGGGTTGGAATCCCCTGACATGCCATCTACATGTGTACATGACTTTCCTCACTCCACCCACCCAGGTACTAGGTGCAAAAATAGGTACCTGACTTAAGCTGAGTCCTTAACAAGACACAGTGGATAACATACGTAAAGAAGGTACAAACTGGGTACCTGACTTTGGTTGTGAAGGTAAAAGGCGATGGAAGAAGAGGGATGGGCTCCACCTTTAATACCGTGCCCTTAAAGACACTGTGGATAACATTCTACTGCATATGGCCTCGAAAAGGCTCTGGGGCTTCCTTTACGTTTGATCAGTCATTGTGATTCCACATAATTTGTAGCCGGAAATGTACAGCATCATTAGGTGCATTCTTTGTATACAGCATAATCGGTGCCTGAATTCTGCCTAAAGCGAAGCCAACCTACAGAATTTCATGTAAAACGTACACAGTCTATTTCAGTATTTACAGTTACTGTAGACAAGTTTAGGTTGGAGCATAGCAGACTGAAGACCTGAGTGAAAACGAGACTCCAGGAATGTTTTGTTTTTGTTTACATGGAGTCTCCAGGTATTCTTACAGAAACAAACACACCTGGTCATTAGAATGACTTCGAAATTCCTGCAGGGAGGAACAGCAATTATCTGTATCTGGGAAACAATGAAACATGGGAGGGGAGATTTGGAAATTAGGTCAGATCAGACGATTATCAGATTGATAAGTTTGAGATACCATGACAGGATTAGAAAGTCCAGTAGGTTTGTACACATGCAGTTCTTGAAATACTTTTTTCAGCAAAATCTGGTTGCGTTTGGAAGTGTGCAAGTGGGTATTTCTAGCACTGCCTCCATGAAAAGTTGAGGTATAGTTTTTACTCTACAATCATGATGTATGGGGATATATCTCAAGAACTGCTGGATAGATTGTGATGGTATTTGGTAGGTCGGTACGTGGGGTGGTTCTGACTGTGAAGTTGGATTTTGGGCCTCCTGGTGGTTGACCTTGGTACTGCAGCAGCCATTTCTTTTTCATATCTTTGGACATGCTGTGGTCTTGTTTTTCTAAGACCAAAACTGAAATTGTCTTCATTCCACATCAAAGTTTAGCATTGAAAGTAATAGAACATAACCTATTTTAACATCTCATCTCATATATTATTTAGAAATAAACAATAAATGTTTTATAGTCTACAACAAGCTGCTATTCTCTAGTTGTGAATTCCGCAGAGAGCCACAAGTGGAAGAATGTGGGCTGGAATGTGACTGAAGGCCAGCTGTAATTGTTGACCTTCACTACATGTTGATTGACTTTAACTGCTTAAAACAAGTCTTTATAGTTAGACACTTTAGGGGACCATATAGTGACTTAAAAGCAAGATTATAGGATTAAAATATCTATGTTGTCTTTGCATGCTCTTATTTATAAAAAGTTGATTAAACTGGTGAAGAGCCAACATCAATTTAATTTGTTTTTTCTGAAACATGTTTATGTAAAATCTATTCCTGCAGACATCATAAAAACAGAAGGCTGGGAGGAGTACTTGTATCTTACTATCACAGTTCTTACTCTGTTCACTTCCTGTAACCGTCTCTATTTTCATTCATTATTTTCTTAAGTCTAAGAACCAGGAAATAAAATTGGTGCGGCCTAAAAAAGAAAGTTAGTGTTTTGGAAGATTGTTATTGGATTAAAATATGTGTGCATGTGCATGTATCTGTGTTATTTCTGTTGAACAACTTGTCCTACTTTCTGTGATAGGGGAAGAATTTATGTGAGTTCGTGTTACAGATTACAATCTGCATGGTTGGTGATTAGAACACTCCAGCTGATAATATTCAGCATTGAAGATTTTTTTTCTTCACATCACACTCCGAAGAAATAATTTGTTATCCTAGGATAGACACACAGGAGAACCACATCTCAACTTGTTAAGGTAGTTTAATTAAGATCCTTCAGAGTAATATATACATGTAGGGGTGTGCCTTTTTAACAGTCTGGCCAAAACCTATTACATGTATTCAAATCATTAGCTGCCATATTAGGGCCCCAAATACTCTCTTGTTTCAATTAGTTGATACCAAACATAACTCTGTTTAGCTAGCAACATCTCAAAAATGCTTCTGCAAATCTGTTTTTCATGTTTGTTCCTGTGTCATATAGGCCAGTGAGAGCCTGAAATAAAGAAATAACAGTTTTATCCCTGGCCTTGGCCAGACAAAGAGTTATAGGAATGTACTAGTACACTACTCTTAGACAGGTGTCTTATGCTGTATATGGCACTTGTAGGTTATAGGATACCCCTTTTACATAGTCAGGATCAGAAGGACATTCCGGACTATAGAGAGCCACTTCACAACTTGTTTGTGCCATGGCTCTATACTTAACATGGCCATCTCAGCCTGCCAAGTGTATTTACTTGTATGGTATTACATAAAGTGTTCCGGATTCTACATTTGTACCTTCAAAAATGAATTCAAACTGTTTCTGATAACCACTTCAGAGAATGTACTTCATGACTGACTGCATGGAAAATGCTGTCAAGTGTGCAGCTTGAATTGTGTTGGTTAAGTGTGCAGCCCTGTAACAGTACTGCATATTATATTGATGAAGACATGTAGACATATACATGTGTTAGGCCACACCAAGTAAATTGTTTGGTTCTCAGATTTAAAAGCAAATTATTATGTCAACATGAAAATATGAATCTTAGGAGAAATAAATATGGTATTTGTATACTAGTACAAGTCATGGTGCCCCAACGACCCACACAGAGGTCATGGGATAGGTGAGGTGAGAATACTAGTACACAGTATCAGCAATTGAATGTAGTCAGATTCAAGTTTCCATCTTGACTTCTTGCTAACTAAATTTGCTAAGTGTCAGAGTTTAGATTTGTTTGGCCTTAGAAATCCAGGCACATATAGTTTTAATACATCATACAAAATGAATCTACAATGTACATGCAACATTAACAATATAATGAAAAGGGTTGTAAACGGTCTAACAGAATCACCGACTGCAGTTTTTCATCAGTGGACTAAAAAGATGAAGGATAGCCGATGCTGTTGGAAACATCTTTTATTTTGGAGACGTGCAGTCATTTATTTTGTAATACCGTATCGTGTATTATTCTATGACACAGTAGAAGCTGTTTAGTTGCAATGCACACCCCATTTGCCATTATCTTTCGTGCAATTATCCGGGTGGTTCAATGATGTAAAGTTATCCAGCTGGACTGCACCGGTTTGTGATTTTGGGATCCGGTGCAATTAACAGAAGTTTGCAGTAATCCGTTGTGCAATTAACTGGCTTCTACTGTACCATGAACTTGAAGGCTTGATATCACTGGACAGATGTAGCCTGTACCAAGCTGTGGTTCAACATCAAATCTCCAGATAGATGACGTGTTTGTTATTAAAACTGTGTGGTATGCAGACAGTCCTGGCAGGTTTCAGTACATTAGAGCCTGCGTGTTGACCTACTGTATGGACATGATCACTCCCCTAGTATAATACTGGAGCTTTGTGGGCTCATCGTAGCAGCTGGCTACATGTATGTTACTGTAGACTGTGTAGTTAGTTGGAACGTAATTTTGCTACTGAGAAATTTAAAGATAAGGGAATGTATTGGTGATGGGAGAAGTAAGGGGGTCTTAAATGGGCCACCAGATACAAATTTTTCTGTTGTGATCAGTTCACAATGGAGTGGAAACCATATAAATGGTACATATTTCATGATTTACAGTATAGAATATTAAACAAGTCACCACACCTAACCCCTACATATCTATGTACAAAATGTAACTCTAAACACTGTTCAAAGCTCATGAAGAGCCCCCTATCAACTGTGATAATGATTGCAGGAAGAAAAGATTGTCAACAAGTAGGAAATATGAAATATTGATCAATTTTTTGCATTTATTGGTATTAAAAAGGCTGAAACATGAAGACTGAAGGCTGTTGATTATACATCTGCAAAGTATAAGAATGGAACAGAAATAAATAAACTTACAAATAAAATTAAACTTTGACTTATTCAAGTTCTTGTATCCTTTACCAATGTGATAAAACTGAACAGTTATAACTACAATTTCTTTAGTATGGACAGGATTCTTACTGAGTTTCGTTGAAGAGGTTCATCAGTCACGTATGCAAACAGTTATAACAATTTTCATCAATCAATGACTGTTTTTGAAAAGGTACAGTACATACCTCCCAAATTTTCGATGTCTACCAGTACATCATCGTCAGGGGAATGACCTAATCTCAGTTCTCGCGAGAGAACACGAGACTAGGTCAGGCTTGCGTGGATCATCTGCCCCCTCCCCCCGCCTCCTTGCAGAGAAGGGGTAGGTAGCACTTGGGCAGCTCCCAACCCTCGGTCCGGTTCAACTTCGCAGCCTCAAAAACAGTCATTGATTGATGAAAATTGTTGTAACTCTTACTGAAATGTGTTTCCAGAAGCAAAACAAGACATTGACCAAATGTTTCCCATCCCCCCCAGGCGTCAATGGACCTCCCCCCTGACAAGGCCAAGGTGCTGAGAAGTTACGACAACGACAAGAAATGGGACCTGATCTGTGACCAGGTAGGGCAACAAACAAACAAACAAACAAACAAACAAACAGGTGTTCATGTTAGGTAGTGTTAGACAACACAAGAAATGGGACCTGATCTGTGACCAGGTAGGGCAACAGGTGTTAATGGGGATTCTGATGAGTTTTAATTATATCTTGATTAAGTATTAATGGTGCCAGGCACACTCAAACGAAACCTCTACATAACTTCATAAGAACCACCTGCCAAATATGACCACTTTTTGGTGGTCCCTTTGACGCAAGCATTGAGAATCCTGAAGTACTAATTTTTGTCACAGAAAAGAGAAGAGTTCCCAGTTTGTGGGGCTCTGTTGGCTGTGACTTAAAGTTGCTTTGAAACTGATATAAACCTAACAAAGGTAGAGTTTTGAATGACTGTTGTCATGTGGTTTTTGTGTGTAAACATTTTGTTTTGAAAAGTGTTTTATACTACATTTTTTGTAAGTTTTGTTACTGTCGTGTTACAGGAAAGAGTCCAGGCCAAAGAGCCCCCACACACCTACCTACAGAAACTACAGGGGTACATGGATGTCAACACAGCCAAGAAGGTCAGGAAATCTTGCACTACATGTCTATATAGTGGTGCGTACCTAAAGCCCGGACTTGGAATTGGACCTAAAAACGTTTAGGTCCAAGTCCAACAAAAACCTAAATGTCCGGACTCAAGTTCGGACTTGCAAAAAGATAATCTATCACTATATTCCCTTTTCTTGTTCTAAACCATCTAAAACCTTCCATAGACAGTGAAATTTGCACTGGAAAAGGACAAAAAACATTTCCTGTCTACACTGGCTGTATATAATTTGCATGTATTTTTCACATTGCATTTCAGTTCATGCTAACATGCAATTTTATATGCACCATCCCCCATCCCCCTTAAAAAAGAAAACTTTCCAGCGCACATAATATGCAATGATGGGATCAGGTCCGGACTTATAAGTCCGGACCTGAACCTGAACTGCTGGACCTGAATTTGGACCTGAACCTGAATATGAGTTTAGGTACACACCACTATGTCTATATGATATAAAATCTTCATGATAAATAAATACATTTTGCGGTGTAGCAATGTGGTCAGGAGAACCTACTGTCCATAATGAAACCTGATATATCCCAATGTGACACATGTAGCAAATTATTGCAGATCGTCATCATCAGTTATACCAACATTTCAGAATGACGTTTAAAAGACAACTATATTACAGCTATCTTTACATATCAGATATTTTCAGAATAAGATGTAGCAAAGAGTGCAAAGGAAACCTGTATATAGATGTTACATTTAGATTTTATTGTTTTTTCTCCTTTTTTGATGAAAATGATGTTTTTTTTCTCCTTTTGCCCAGAAGAGTAGTCGCAAGATGCTGGAGTCCACACAGGTGCTGAGAGACATCGAGATCTCGCTCAGGACTAACAACATAGAGTAAGTCTGACACTTAATAATCATCCTCTTCCTGTTGAGATATAAGTACCTGCAATAAGTACACTACATGGAGATCTCGCTCAGGACTAACAACATCGAGTACAAATGTATGATAATTTTTATGAAATCATCTTCTTTCTAATGAGACTTTCTAATGAAACTTTACTGTACCTACATCAAGATCTCGCTCAGGACTAACAAGGACTTCACAACTTTGTTATATTCTCAGGATGTGTACTCTTCCCAAAGACTTGAAACGTAAAAGTAGTAGGGCCTCAAATGTCTGGTGCTATAGAAGTCTGAAAATTGGCTTTTCAGGTTCTAAGTTATGATAGTGAAACAGATTAAGGGAGGAATGTTTCTAAAGCTTCCAACTGTACATGTACGTATTAATATACAGGTATGTATTCGCTTTGTGTAGAGTAGTAAACTAAAAAGTCATTGATACCATAAGACTTTCGTGGAGATGTAGTATGATATACATGTAGTAGGCACAAAGAAAGAACTGACTTGTTTTCTTTTTGCAGGTGGGTGAAAGAGTTTCTGAACCAGGAGAACAGTGGACTGGATGTGTTGGTGGACTATCTCACCTTCACTCAGATACAGATTGTCTCGTAAGTAAACTTTACAACTTGTAATACAAGTGTACATGTACCTCATCTTTACTATCTCACCTTCACACAGATACAGATTGTCTCGTAAGTAAACTTCACTATCTCACATTCACACGGATACAGATTGTCTCGTAAGTCATGTTAACCTCATCTTACAGAGAATTTAAAGACAACAACGTTGCCCTTTTTCTGTACTAAAACAGTTAAATGTGATAAGAATTTTCTATCAATAAAATTCTTAATTGTCCTAATTAAAAATTTGTTAACGGTACTAGATTATAGCGACTTTCACTGTCACTCATGTTATAGAGTCAATTGCAAAAATGTCATCATCGCAAACATTTGATACTAACATTTGAGACTTAAACTAAATGTTGTGAGCTACTCCCCTTTCCCTAACCGCTATGATTACCAACCTCAATATTCAATGGATTTTCAATAATGTAGAAGACTCGAGCCAAATCTCTACTTTCTTGGTGTAGTGAATTTTGTATTTTGAAGCCAGCAATGGCCACTCGTACCATAAGCCTTACAGATAAATAAAATAACGCTCTCTAAGATACAGCCATGTTTTTCCTCCCAGAGTAAAAAGATGCCAATTGCCAGGTTTGAAGCTATGATCGTGAAAAAGATTAAGGCAGAAATAATCCAAAAGCTGCCAAATGTACAATGTATAGAGTGCCCAGAGCCCCTCACACATTAGGCCAAACCTTCAGTACATCCTAACACACATGTTTATACCCCACAGTAAAGACGACACATTCGGCAGCATGTCTGCCAACTCCAGTCTGAGGAACATGGTCGGCTCCAGTCCATACACTCACAGACTGTCCCATAACTACAAACCTCCATCACCACATCCTAACACACATGTTTATACCCCACAGTAAAGACGACACATTCGGCAGCATGTCTGCTCACAGACTGTCCCATAACTACAAACCTCCATCACCACATCCTAACACACATGTTTATACCCCACAGTAAAGACGACACATTCGGCAGCATGTCTGCTCACAGACTGTCCCATAACTACAAACCTTCATCATCTCATCCTAACACACGTGTTTATACCCCACAGTAAAGACGACACATTCGGCAGCATGTCGGCCAACTCCAGCCTGAGGAACATGGTCGGCTCCAGTCCGTACGCAAAAAGTCCGTCCCGCAAGTCCACCAAGAAGAACCGAGACGTGGGCACAACTCGGGAGCGGGAAGACGTGCACGTCTGTATCATGTGTCTCCGCGCCATCATGAACTATCAGGTAAGGTCAATGACCTGTACAATAATGTAGCAAGTGGTAGGACAAAGCCTATGGGGCTGGTCACCATATACTGTAAATGCAGAAATGTTCGCAGTGGTTTTATTATTAATGTTCGTGGTTTTCGCGGTGGACACTTCACCGCGAATTTAAAACCACCGTGAACATTTTTCCCTGGCAGTAAGAGACTACAGTGCATGGTGCTACCGCAAACTTAAAACCACCGCGAAAAGTCCCTATTCATACCACCGTGAAATTAAATCCCTGCGAACTTAAATACATTTACAGTAGTGCAAGGATGTCTGCATCATGTGCCTACGTGCCATCATGAACTATCGGGTAAGGTCAACGACCTGAACCAGATGGCTGTTGCCATGGTTACAGTTAAAGTAGCAGACACCCTGTGGTGTTCAATGACACAATGTTGCAAGTAGTAGGACAAAGCCTATGGGGCTGGACATCATATAGCATGAGGATCTCTGCATCATGTGTCTATTTGCCATCATGAACTATCAGGTGAAATATTACGTTTTATCAACTTAAGGTCATTTAGTTACTTGAGCAACTGGATGGATTTGAGAATGGCAAGTCGTTTGAGATAACATCTGCTACCTTTTTGTCAGTGGCTAGAAAAGGTAGTAGATACTATCTGAAACATCTGACTGTTTCCAAACCATATCCAGTTGCCTAAGTAACAACCATTTGGCATGTCATGTTACCCGGATGTCCAGCAGAATGTGTCATCTAGGCTGACCAGATTGGTTGGTCATTGTTCCTTAATTAGTAGCTGTAATGAACATCAGCAGTAGTTCCAGTCTGTTATTGGAATGTATGTTGAACAATGTGTTGTACTAATGAATCCATAACCATGTGAGAAAGTATTGGTTAAAGCTATCTTCTATTTTCCTCTGTTCTCCAGCATGGGTTTAACATGGTGATGGCCCACAAGATGTGTGTGACGGCGATCGCTCTCAGTCTCAACCATAACAGTCCCAGGTACGAAAACTTCTTCTGTCGGTAGCCAATCAGAGCTTAGCCTTCTGCTGGTACTGTGTTTAAAAAAGTACTTTTCTAGTGATTATTAGTAAATATCAAGCTGTGAGAACATTCATTTGTAGCTTTGATCATTATGCAGATGGAAAACATCTATTTTAGTTGTACATATAGTAAGGTTCTTCAAAGACAACCAGAACTGTAATCACTTCCGACGTTTTAATTGCAGGACTTTAAACGATGTAACTCTATCTCTGTTATATACTTTGTCTGACCCTTGCCTCTTCCCTCATGACCTCAATGAAAAGCATCCTGCTGGCCGATTTGAGCTTTCATGAATAAATAAAGGTTGAAACAAACAAACAAACAAACAAACAAACAGTTGTATTTTCTATCACAAAACAACCAACATTAGGGCATCTACAATGGCATTCTCTTCCCTTCCAGAACGAAGGCCCTTGTCCTTGAGCTGCTGGCAGCCATGTGCCTGGTGAAGGGAGGGCACGAGATCACACTCAAGGCTTTCGACAACTTTAAGGAGGTACGTGTCATCTTAAGATGTCTCCCAAGATGCAAGCAATAATTATTATCCTGAAATGGTATGATGATGGTTTTAAGTACACAGTTTCGTGTTTAGTTACCTATGAAAGAAAGCGGAATATTTGTGATCCAAAGAAATAAAACAGAAACAAGGTTTGAAAGATCTGTTGACAACAACTCAAGTTGTGCTGCAATATTCTCGATGATCTAAACAGTGTAATTCATAACGGTTTATTTGTCATTTATGCTCATGTCTTTTTGCCCCCAGGTTTGCTACGAGACGAAGCGGTTTGAAAAACTGATGGACTCCTTCTGTACAGAGGAGAGCAACATTGACTTCATGGTGAGGATGGTTTTACCTACACTGAACACTAGAAATGACTGTATTTCTTGAATTTCACATTTGAAAACAAATCTGATGGTAGTGTAGTGTGTTCTATATATAAGTTTGGCTGTAAAAGACAGGTATATATTCGTTTACATGTAGTCAGGGCTGGCCAACTAGCCAGTGGCTGTTCCAATTGAGTAGTTTTGTTGTCATGTCACACACTGCATGTATATATTTTCTATATTTACTTGTATGAATTGTCAGTCAGTAAACAGGAAGATGAAGATGTCTGTAAGCTAACCGCATGTCATTTGTTTCAGGTTGCCTGTATGCAGTTTATCAACATTGTTGTGCACAGTGTAGACGACATGAACTACAGGGTACACCTACAGTACGAGTTCACTCAGCTGGGCCTGGATACTTATCTAGAGGTAAGCAGTCCTGTATTAAAAAGTCTCTACATTGCAGTGCAAAATTGGAAAAACATTTTAAAAACATGAAATGTGGAGAGAGAGTATTGAACGCAGATGTAAAAAAACTGTTAATATTTTGTTTCAAAGAGTAGAAATATCTGTTACTGAATATAGACATATAAGAATTTTTGGAAAAACTTCAGTGCACAGTGACATACATACACAGTTGTCAGACTAAGTCATTTGTGAAAGTAGCCTTGAACATGTCGAGGGAACTTTTTCCATACCCAAAGTATTTTAGTGTTGCTTAGATGCACCCAATACAAAAGGCTTAGATCAAACGTAATACAAAAGATAACCCCACAGTTGAAAACTTACCCAGTGTAGAACTAGTACCAACACTTCTCCCCTGACTTGTGCTTTTTGTTTGATGGCAGAAACTGAGAAACACAGAGAGTGACAAGTTGGGGGTTCAGATCCAGGCGTACCTGGATAACAAGTTCGACGTCGCGTCTCTGCTGGACGACTCGGAGACAAAGACGGCCGCTCTGGAGAGAGTGGTGGAGCTGGAGGAGCAGGTCTCACATGTAAGTTCACATTGGTCTCACAGCTCAGTTCCGTTCACAAAACGTGGTCTCACATCTCAGTTTGTAGTGGTCATATATCTCACATGGAATGTTGACACATGGAAAGGTGGACTCACTTTTGGACTCCAAAGTGTAGATTCAAGTCAATCTCAGAATGTATAAATATGTTCATTTTCTTATGATTCACACATCATTTTGTCACTTAAAAAGATTGACATTTCAGATATGTTAATTTCTTTACATGTCTGCAAGCCTTAAAATTGATTAATATAATGATTACTTCATTGATTCGTTGAAGTGAATTTTTTTATGTGAACTTGCATGAAACAATAAGGGTTCATGGTCAGATTTAGAACTTGCTGTGGTCTCACGTGTAAGCTTTCAATGATCAGGGAAAAGTCTTAAGATCCCATTTCTTAAATCCTTCCAGCTGAGTGAGAAGCTGCAAGACCTCGAGGAGGAGTCTTTAGTAAAAAGTCTTGAACTTGAGCGGCAGCTGGCCGAGGCGTTGAGGGAGGCAGAACTTCTCAAGGTAAGTCAGGATAAACTTCTTGAACCTTTAGAAGATACTAAGAAACAGATAGGTGACAACATTTTGACCACAAACTTAAAACCTTCTTTCCCCAACTACCATAAAAGTTGCCAAAAGAAATAAATATTTGTTGTCTTTAGAGGTGGCTTTAGTAAGATGTTATTCTATTTCCCCAGGAAACTTGTGCCAAATCAGACACCGAAGTGATGATATTTTGACCACAAATGTATAACCTTCTTCCCCAACTACTGTGAAAGTTACAAATATAGATAAATATTTGTTTAGGTTGAAGGTACCTTTAGATAATTGTCGTTTTATGTCCCCAGGAAACATGTGCTAATTTAAAAGTAGACACTAAAGTAACGATGTTTCGACTACATGTATGAACTTGTTTCCCAAACTGCCATGAAAGTCGCAGCAATAAATGAATATTTGTTGTCTTTAGAGATATCTAGAGTTGAATATTCTTTTATTACCCCAGGAAACATGTGCCAAAGCTGACACGGAGGTGACGACTCTTCGCCGGCTGGTGAAACAGAAGGACGAGGAAGTCATCAAACACCAGACACTGCTGGACTCCAAACTGCAGGTCAGGGGCTCCCTCTAGCAATACCAGCTAAAAAAGCAGTCTGTGCATCTCATTGAGAAATTCACAGCGTTAAATGAATATTTGTACTCTTTAGAGGTGGCTTTAGTTAGATATCATCAAACACCAGACACTGCTGGACTCCAAACTGCAGGTCAGCAGCTCCCTCTAGTAATATTAGATAAAACTGCAGCTCTTTGCCTGATTCCTCCAGTAGCGAATGATCCTCATGATATAATAATAATAATCACCTGGTGTATTTTGCCAGCCAGTAAGTACCCAAAGTACGAGTAATGAGGCTGTTTAACGTGGTCAGAGCACCTCCTCGAGCACGGGACCCTCGTTTTACGTCCCTCCCGGAAGACGATTTCGTGGAAAGCTTTGTGATGTTACAGCAATCCGGTCGTCCAGTACTGTCCAGACTGCGCGGCCAAAAGCCAAGAGCTGCACAATTTGAACTTTGTACTTTGTCTTAGTATGTATGAAGATCACAAAGTCAGGTGGTTTTGCAGTGAGATAGACCCGAATCATGCTACATTTCTGTACACCAGACAATTGCGATCTGTGGCTAAGCTAAAAGCAATTGATTTTGTTTTTTAAAAGCCTGGGCCAGTGAAAGAATAGCTTTTCAGGGGCTTGACTATTGGAGTGATTGATTGATGTATTGATAAACCGATGTATTGATTGATTGATTTAATAGTAGGTTGATAAACTGATTTATTGATGTATTAATGTATTGATTGATTAATGTATGTCCTGTAGGAGCTACAGCTGCAGTGTCATAAGGAGGACTGTTTGATTGGTGTATTGATTGATTGATTATTAATTGCTAACCCCACCTGTAGGAGTTGCAGCTTCAGCGTCGAGAGGAGGCAGACGGAGCCTCGTCGCCAGGGGAACACGACGACAAACGTGCCGCGCCGATCCTCTCCATCCCCCCTCCCCCTGCCGAACCCTACCAGACTGACGCAGGTGAGATGTTTGTTTGTTTGTTTGTTTGTTTGTGAACACGACGGCAAACGTGCCGCCCCAATCCTCTCCATCCCCCCTCCCCCTGTCAAACCCTACCAGACTGACGCAGGTGAGATGTTTGTTTGTTTGTTTGTTTGTTTGTTTGTTTGGGAACACGACGACAAACGTGCCGCGCCGATCCTCTCCATGCCCCCTCCCCCTGCAGAACCCTACCAGACTGACGCAGGTGAGATGTTTGTTTGTTTGTTTGTTTGTTTGTTTGTTTGTTTGGGAACACGACGACAAACGTGCCGCGCCGATCCTCTCCATGCCCCCTCCCCCTGCAGAACCCTACCAGACTGACGCAGGTGAGATGTTTGTTTGTTTGTTTGTTTGTTTGTTTGTTTGGGAACACGACGACAAACGTGCCGCGCCGATCCTCTCCATGCCCCCTCCCCCTGCCGAACCCTACCAGACTGATGCAGGTGAGATGTTTGTTTGTTTGTTTGTTTGTTTGGACCTTTGTTTATTATCCCCCTCTTCCCCTGCTGGTCCCTCCCAGACTGACGCAGGTGGAGCATTTTTTTTATTTCTTCATCTTTATTGTCGTTCCTTCAGTATGGGGCATCGTCTGTGTCTGTTTGTTTGGATCTTTGAATCTTTCTTCATTCATTACAAGCACCAATCAGCCTGCAGGCCACTTTTCATTGAGGTTGTGATGGTCAGACAAAGTATAACAAAAATACAGACTACGGGTTTGGATGTGATAACCAGAGTTTTTCAGCCAGTAATGGAATGTTCATAAAGCAGCACCGAGCTCTATAAAGTTTGTTATGAATGTGAACACACCGGTCTGTTTTCTCTGTATTCTTGCTCTGTTTCTTCTGGTTTGGGCCAAACATGGTCAAATGGCAAAGACAAAGAACAAGACCTACAGTAACTTAGTAAGACTTTGTATTGTCTCCTTAGTCTTGCATTGTATGATTTTTGCAAGTGTATGACTTTCCTTTCTTTTCCTTTTCAAAAGAAAAATGAAACATTAAGATTATTTTTTTTACACCTTTCCTTTGTCTCACGTGCAGGTAACAAAGTCCCAAGACCGAGTTCGCTGGCCCCGGCAGCAGGTGCACCATCATCATCAGCAGGGGACTTGCCGCCACCACCCCCTCCCCCTCCTCCCCCTGCACCACCCCCTCCCCCACCCCCGGGCATGCCCCCACCCCCTCCACCACTCCCTGGGGCAGCCATGGCAGGTAAGGATCGTTCAGTTGTACATCAAGCAGTTCTACGGGACATTAGACTGGGTACCATCCGGAAAGTAGTTCGCTCCGCCGTTAATGCACTATATGCAGTCGCTTCTCACTCTGCCATTTATCATACATTACATACAATCACTTACTGTAAATGCAGAAATGTTCGCGGTGGATTAATATTCGCGGTTTTCGCGGTGACCACTTCACCGCGAAATTAAAACCACCGCGAATATTTTCTATTATGGTATTAGAATGCAGTCTATGGTGTTACCGCGAAATTAAATCCACCGCGAAATGTCCTTTTTCCCGCTACCGCAAAATTAAATCCCCGCGAACTTAAATGCATTTACAGTATCTGCTATTCCGTCTGGAAACCTTGACCACGTTAACGTCTGGAATCATCCAAATTTTAGACAAGGGCTCTGATTGGTCCCTACACGAATTAAGGAATGGGTTCAACCGCTCATTTGAATAGGCATTCCAACCCCCGAAAAGCCTTCTGTCCGCTTGCAGGAGGGATTTTGTCATCAAACGAGCGCTCTAGAACCCATTCCTCATTAACAGACGTTTCCACCAAACGGTTGATTTTCTGGTTGGATTCAACACAGATCAATGTACATCGATTTAATGTACCTAGATGTGCCATAAAGATCTTTTCCTGTACAGTGTAAGATTTTGGCTAAGAAGTCCCTGTTTTCTCCCAGCCCTGAAGATTAAGAAGAAGCATGTTCCAAAGTTCCGGCTGCCGGTTCTGAACTGGGTGGCGCTGAAACCCAACCAGGTGAAGGGGACCGTGTTCAGCGAGATCGACGACGACAAGGTCATCGAGGTAAGCCGTCAAGGTCGTTTTTAGTACATGGTTTGATGAGAAATGTGAGAAACTTGCTGAGCTATTTCATGTTTATAATTAGCTATTTAAAGGTTATAGTTAGAGATGGCAAACTTCACCGCATATGTTATATGCAAACAGCATTGTGACTCCCAGCATTCGACAGACAGAGCTGTATTCAGCGCTAACTTAGATTTTTTCCGTCATACTCATCATTTGGGAACCCATGTTGTTCATTTTCGTTATCAAATCTGTCACTTTGAGCTTACAAAAATACCATTTCATCAGTTTCATGTCATAAAGTTCAGAATATTTTATGGATGGGGTGAATTTTTTTACTGTCCCTTCAAGCAAATTTCCATCCCTGAATGGAGGGACAGATTCTAGAGACATTCCTAATGGCAATGTTGTACAGACAGACAGACATAAATGCAGACAGACGGTCGGATGGACACACAGGCAGACAGACAAACAAACACACAGACAGATATACATACAGACAGACATACATACACCCAGGCAAATAGACAGACATACATACACACAGGCAGACAGTCAGACAGACAGACAGACAGACATACAAGCACACAGTTGCTCCAAAGTACAGTACCACAAGGTGCCCTTTTCTCTCCTGCCAGGAACTAGACATGACAGACTTTGAAGACAACTTCAAGACGAAGGCTCAGCCTCTGGACTCCAAGGAGGATTCCATCGCTAAGAAGATATCTGAGAAGTCTATAAGGAAGAGGGACCAGGTGACTCTGATTGACGCCAACCGGGCAAGAAATCTTGGTAAGAAAAAAGCAGACCCAGGGTTTGAAAAGAACACTTCCAGTTTGTATAATCAACCCAAATTTTAGATGCTTCATCTTTTAGACCATTTTTACCTTCTCCCTTCTACCCAACCCCATAACTACTACAAATTTGATGCCATAAAACAGCTACCAGGAGTGATAGCATTAAAAGACACCATACATGTTTCTACAATGGGTTCAAATACTTTCTGTATCAGTTCAGTTCAGTTCGGTGCCTTCATTTGATGACAATGATACTGCCGAGCATCTCAGTTTACTTATTAATAAGTCTAATTTTCAGAAGGATAAGTCTAATTTGAAGTAAGAATAACGGTTATTATTGATTTATTTTTGTTTATTTTTTGCTTGTCAATGATTGATTGCTTGATTCTTTGATCTTTCCTTTGCAGCTATCTCCAAAAGAAAGATTGCGCTCGACAATGACCAGATCTTCAGAGCCATTGTCATGTAAGTATGCCGAACTTGTTAGCTACGGAACTTTTTACACAGAAAGATATCTTTTTAATGATTATAAAAATATAAACAAAATTGATGATGAACTTTGTGTTTCTCTTCCCTGTCTTCCAGGTTTGACCTAAATGTGCTGAATGTTGACCAGGTGGACATTCTTATCAAGTTTGTACCCACGGAACAGGAGGTCAGTATACTAACCCTAACACTAACATAACCCTAACCCTAGTGTGCTCAATGTCTCACCCACGGAACAGGAGGTCAGTATGCTAACATCTAACAGGACAGGACAAATATTTTGTTTTCTTTACAGTGCACACTTAGCAGAATGTAAACTTTGAGGCACTCAATTTGCCTGAATGAATGATGACACGTGTAGGTATCCTACAAACTTCATGGCGTTACTTTTCAGTGCTGGCTTGCCAGTTTGAAAACTAATGAAACGACTAGCAATGGCAAGAGAAAGATTCGCCATCAGCACTTTGACTATGTTTTTCAGAATACTTGTCAGTAAGGAGCCCCATAACATTTACAGCTCCATCGTCCCTGTCCATTCTACCCACACATATTCAACTAGATTATCCAACTACTTCAGTTTTAAACTCCCTAAGCCAAAAACAAACTCAAAAAAGCGAACTTTTCTCTACCGTGCCATCAGTCTATGGAATGTCCTACCGTCACACATCAAATCTCTGCCCAACTTTTCACGATTTAAAACGGCAATCTACCATCATATATTCTCAAGATAGTTTTTTTATGATTGTGAATGCTTTTATCTGTTATGTATATATATATATACATGTATGTTTGTGGTGTATCTGTTCGAACCCAGGAAGACTAGCCCTACGGGCTAAAGGGTATCTTAATAAAGGAATAAAAGAATAAAGGAATGTTTGTGAGTAAATGTTCTACATCATTCAACACTGCATCCACCACCTTGTAAATGTGGCTTGGTTTAAGATGTATGAAGGATCTTGTTTCAGATTTTTGTTCTCAATACTCTGAAAGTTTTACCCATGTTAGAATATACTCCCATTGTACCCCCACCAGGTGAAGGCGTTTCGAGAGTACGAGGTCAGAGACAGAAAACCAGTGGAGAAACTCAGCGATGAGGACAAGTTCATGTTACAGGTTATTCTCAGTTTTCCTGTTTTTCTTTCCTCCCTTTCTATCCTGCTTGTGGGTGCTCTGTTTTGCTGATTTTATTTGCTGTCAAATTTCGCCAACACTGCCCTGTTGAGTTTGTCTGTATTTTTGAATTATGTGTTATGACTTTGTTTTGATATTTTGTGAGAGAGGGTGTTTAAGGAATGATACACACACAACTTCTGCACAAACAGAAGACTTGAAATTTTCTCTATCTGCATTGTTCAATTGCTGCAATGCTTGTTTACCTTTAGCTGTGGAGTAAATTATGTGTACATGTATTTTATTTAATCACAGGCTAGACTGTGGTTTCAAACAGAAATATTTTGGAGATAATGTAATAAATAAAAAAAATAAAAAATAATGTAATCTGTCTTGATATCCCTAACTATCCTGTAATTGAATACAGCAGATATACATGTAGGTTACCCCACGGATAAAGGTGAACTAGCTTTAACTGCCTCTCTTCCTTCTGACAGGCACACAGTTGTGCATCTGCTACTACCTCTGACACACTTAACTACTTCTTAGGCCACAGCAGTTTGATTTGTTGGTTCTCGGATTTTGAAAAATTATGCTTAACTGGACAAACTGAGCAAAACAAAGCCCGTTAAAATGTTAGCCTAAGTATCAGCCTGGTTAGTTTACCAGGGCTCATGATACTCATGATACTCCCGGAGTATGGGAACGGTACGAGACAAGAATGAGTACGGTAAACTAACCAGGCTGATACTCAAGCTATACAAATGTACGCGGTGCACTCAGTTTTATGGAGTGAATACGTATACAGTCATATTGAAGCATTCCTCCATGGCCTGCTTTTTTATACTGTCTGATTTCTATGTTTTCCCATAAAATGTCAGAGAATTAAATACATAAATTGTTTTGGTCTTAACTAACTTCAATGTTTGTTTAAAGCTGACAACATTGTTTTAAACCCATTTTTTCTCTCCCCCCAGTTCAGTAAGATCGAGAGGATACAGCAGAGGCTGACAATCATGAACTTCCTGGGAAACTTTGAGGATAACATCCACATGCTTACACCTGTGAGTACATCCAATTATCATTTTATTTTTTATACAATTTGAATTTTCTGTTGCTATGACTGGCTCTCTAAAAGTAAGTCACTGGACGTAACTGCTTATCTGAATTTTTAAGCTTCTAGCATTTGTCAAAGACTTATTAACATTTTCTCCTGGCCTCGTATTTAGAAATTAAATTAACTATGAACTTTTATAGTCTTCAGAGTTTTTTTACAGAATTTACAGAATTAGCAATGCTTGATCTACTTGAGGTGTATGTATATTTGTTATTGTGTTGATATCCAGTACTCTTTTCTTTCCCAGCAACTGAACGCAGTGACAGCAGCCTCCATGTCCATCAAGGCCTCACAGAAGCTCAAGAAAATGCTGGAGGTTTGTTGGTTTGGAAATGTTGACATAGTAATGCAGTTGTCCAACTCGAGTAAAAAGAGACTGTCACAACAAATCCGTAGGTTGTCAGAGTTTATTTACCTCTACCTGCTGCCTATCCCCATAACCTGGTTAGAGGTAAATAGAGAATCTGGAGCCAAAACAGCTACTCCAGTGAGTTATAGAAGGTTAAAGACTGGATCTAGAAGAAAATCAGAAGGTAGATGGGTAGAGGGTAGCCTACCGGAAGTAAGCCGGCCGTAGATTTCCGAATCGACCGTTGCAGTCGCAGATCCTCGGAGCTTCGCGGGGACTTTCAACAACTTCAGTAACGATTCGAGCGAACCACCGAACGCGTTCTAAAGCGCACTTTGGTTCGTCGGAGAGTTGGATAAAATGGCGGACAACTCAAGCGGCGGAGGGAAGTGCGCATATTTCGAGACGTTCTCGCGGCACAACACAGTCGTATCAATACGTTGTAAATATTGCTGTGCAGTGTACTAAGGTAGACTCAACTCATAATGTAGAAAATGGCCAAAAACAGTGGCTTTGATTTTACATTATTGAATCCCTTTAACCCATGTTAATTTCCCATCAGATCATCCTGGCTTTTGGAAACTACATGAACAGTTCCAAGAGAGGAGCTGCATATGGTTTCAAACTGCAGAGTCTGGACACGGTGGGTCATTTTGTTTCACTAAGTCATGTCTTCTCATTATGTGGATTTTTTGTCCTTGAAGAAAACAGCCAGTATTGTTGTACCTTTTGGTACGATATGACCTCTGCCACCCCCTCCCACCCAGCTTCTGTAACCCTTTGTTTCTCTAACAGATGACTTTGATCCTGTGATTTTCTATAACAACCTCTGTTATTCTATAATGTGACCTCTGTTGCCCCCCTCCCATCCCACCTATGATTTTTCATCATGACCTCTATTGTTATGACCTTCACTGCCCCCTCC
>NC_049988.1:21891481-21894612 GCF_000003815.2 Branchiostoma floridae
TGATTGTTTGGAATGTTAACATAGTAACATATATATAGTCGTCCAACTCTGAGTCAACAGATCCTTACTTAATATTAATTTTCAAGAATTAGTCTTAAACCATCTCCCTGCTACCTATCCCCATGACCAATAGCGAATTGGAAGCCAAATGGCTACTTCAATAAAGCTGGAACTACAAAAAGGGTAGAATTTTGGAAATATTACAATTTGAAAAAAATCATCCATTAACTTAATGTCCCTTTATTGAAATACAATGATATACACATTCAATTACCCCACAGATAAAGGTGAACTAGCTTTAGAAAAAATGTGGAATTTTGATGTGGAAGTGCTGTAAACTGATGATGTCTTAACCTGTGTTTTTCCCATCAGATCATCCTGGCGTTTGGTAACTACATGAACAGTTCCAAGAGAGGAGCAGCATACGGCTTTAAGCTACAGAGTCTGGACACGGTGGGTCATTTTGTTTCGCTTGTCTTCTCATTATGTGGATTTTTCCTTGAAGAAAACAACCAATTCCATTGTTGACGATGGCCTCTATTTTTTTAGAATGTGACGACCTCTGTTGCTGCCTTCCCACCCCGGCTGATAAGTAGATTTTCCATGATGACCTCTATTGTTCTTTAATACGTTATGACCTTCGACAGACCCCTCCCACCCCAACTCCTGCAACTTTCAATTATGACCATTATTGTTCTGTAATGCTACGGCCGCGTGGCGCGTTGGTACACCCGATCCCTCGATCTTGGAAGTTAAGCAGTATTTGGATGGGTCAGTCCCCCAACCAAGGACGTCCGGATTGCTGTTACAGTAGCCTCACGAAACTTACCATGAAATCGTCGTCCGTGAGGGACGTAAAACGGGGGTCCCGTGCTCGAGGAGGTGCCTCGACCACGTTAATCAGCCTCATTACCCACACTTTGGGTACCTACTGGCTGCAAAATACACCTGATATTATATGTAATATGATTTTGGCTGCCCCCCTCCCACCCCAGTTGCTGGACACTCGCTCCACAGACAGGAAGCAGACGCTGCTGCACTACATCGCCAGAGTTGTTGCCATGAAGTACCAGGACATCGCCACCTTCCACAACGAGCACAGGTTCATCGAGAAGGCTTCTCAAGGTGAGGCTAAGGAACTTGACCTTGTGTGACCCTGTGTGTTGTTGACAATGCCATAAGCTAGATGTAGATTTAGCTCTACGACGTTATACGACAAACATGTATGTGAAAACCTTTCCTTCATGTGAGCTTTACTAAAAACAAAGCTTTCTTTTTTCTTGGCCAGAATGGAGTGAAGAATTGCTGTTGTTTTTTTTTTGCTTGTCGGCATGTATCTGTCTATGTTTCTGAGATTCCCAATATGAACAATGCCATCTTACTGTAAACCATATACAATATACAATATACAATGTATTATTGTCAGTGCTATATGTAACTGTTGTTTTCTCTATAGGACTAGAATGTCTGCAAAGCAGTATGGGTTTGGGAATGAAACCTGCTATCTCTGATTATCTTGCACCTGTCCTTGACGTCTTGTTTGACCTTGTGCCCTCCCAGTGTCCTTGGAGAACGTTCTGTACGATGTCCGAGAGCTCCTTAAAGGAATGGAGCTAGTGAAGAGAGAGTTCTCCTTTAACGAAAACCCCATCTTGAGGGACTTCTTGGAGGCGTCTCAGGATAAGCTGGACAAGCTGCAAGACGACGCCAAAACTGCTCAGGTAAACAACAACAACAAACAATAAACAACAGCTGCTAGTAGCCTTTATGTTTGTAGCAAGAAAGTTTTGTTTTGACGGAATGTTTGTTGTTTACCTGTTTAGAAAGAATAATCAGCCATTGTTGTGGTTTCCCTTTAGAAGACGTTCTGCTACGGTCTTGGTTTTCCAGAAACAGCAATCTCAGCCTCGCTATCTATTGGGTCCCTCACATATTTTGTAGTGTCTGTTATTTTGGTGCTTATTTTGCCTTCTCTGATGTCCCTACCACAGGAAGCCTACACGACAGCAGTGGAATACTACGGTGAGAGTCCGCGGACGTTGTCTCCAAACCAGTTCTTCTCGCTGTTTGTACGCTTCACCAAGGCATACAAGGTAAGCTGTTGGAGCTGTGCATACAATTGTTTTGTGATACACTGTTCTGTATGCTGTATGCTGTACATGTAGTTGATTGATAGTGTAAAACAATGTTTTTGATAGCATAGTGGTGTGTAGACTTTATTGTTATCACAGAGCACATGGGGCGTGGGGTGAGCATTTACAGCTAGGATTCAACCCTTCGTCCTTGTGGTCTAGAACCACTGAGTCTCTAACCACTGCCTAACATGACCAGTCTCTTAGCTTGTGATCATGTCTTGATAACAATGAAACTGCTGTTTCCCCCCCAGGATGCAGAAGTGGAGAATGAAAAAAGACTGAGGCATCAACAGGCTGAGGTAATCATGAGTGCCTTCATGTTATTTTAGGTGTTTGTTACCTCCAATAAATATTCATGGAGGTTATATTTTCACTAGCGTTAAACTTTGTGTGTGTGTCTATCTGTCTTTGAACAAGATAACTCAAGAACGGCTGGGTGGATTGGTTTCATACTTTGTATTGTGTGATGAAAGCTGGACATGATTAGATTTTGGGCACCCTAGCGGCTTCCCTTGGTACTGCAGCACAACTTCCGGTTTTGCTATCTTGTGTTCTGAACAAGTTATGGTCACAATTTTTGGGTGTTAGATAGCTCTTGCGCTCAGGAAGAAGTGGCATAAGTTTGGGCCCCCTAGCGGCTAGTTGTACAATATAATGTTTATCTTGTTTTGTGTGTGAGTTAAGTATAATGGTACTTGTTGTAAGTGAAAGAATGCCGAAACCTTCATACCTGCTGGTCTTTATGTATCTTGTACTGACATATTATGTAAAACTGGGTTTGATGTGAACTTGTTGCAGGATGAGACAAAGGCAGTGAAGAAGCAGAAACAGAGCAGACAGGAGCAGATGAAACAGAGTCAGGTGAGTTTGGAGTTTGTTTGTTTGTTTGTTTGTTTGTCAGGGGGATACATACATGTATCACATACATACCTTCAATCTTTATTCATCTTAATTTGGCCCTGGTGGGTCTCAGACATTAACAATAATGACATCAAT
>NC_049988.1:21895584-21902061 GCF_000003815.2 Branchiostoma floridae
CACTGACATCCATCACTCTTCTTCTGCATCACTAGGATGAACTGGCAGAACAATTCAATACAAGACTAGTACAGCTTACTTTTGTATCCAGTTGTAGAGATGGAATTGTACTTGAATGTCTAACCTATATGTATGTTCTGAATTTTTAGCTCTCGGATTTTGAAAGAGTCACACGCAGTTTCACAGAATGGATTAAAACACATTGAAGCTTTTTTTCCCAGGCCCCCGTGTACTTGATGGAAATGCTATCTTACAAAGTTTAACACAAATGTGGTAACTTTGGTGTACAGTTGCTTTGTTGTACAGTAGACCAGAACATCTTACTAATAGGAGAACCACCGTTTCTTCTTTTCCTTCCACACACCCAGATCTGAAGAACGAGCCGTACCGACGGTCGGACGCCCTTCGGCGCAGCTACAGGCGCAAACAGGAGGAGAACCTCAAGGTCACCATCAGCAGTGAGATGGATGTGTGACCTTGACCTGAAGGTCGTGACCTTGATCCACAGGTCACCTCTCTGAAGGTTACTGACTCCAAAAGTCTAATCTATATACAAACATAACTAATTTAGTGATGCCTTTCATGAGTACATGTTCATCAAATAGAGCTGTTAGGACTTGAAAAGGTGTGTATGCATCATATCATCCTGTGCACAGGAATTGATGATGTCACTGCTCTGGCCAAGCTTGAAGCAAAAGTGAATTTAGGTGTCTCCAAAATTTATATTTTATATATCAAAGACAATTAAAAATGTAATCTCATGAAGAAAGTCTGTGTTTGAAAACAGATGTTTATTCTCCAAGCTTTTCTCATTCGCTGCATTGTGCCTTGTCAAGGTCAGACAAATTCAATTCTGTGGACGACATCCCTGAAAACCCTGTATTTGATGCTAGAGAACGAGGTAAAATATGTCTCATTCATGACATTTGTGCTTATATTTACGACAATCATGTGATGTTCTCTTCCTTTGTGTTAGACTAATGAAGGGTTTCTGGCACTTCTCAATATTCGGCCACTTGTTACAGACTGTGAGTACTGTCACCTATTGTTGCCCATTCGTGAAAGGAATCAAGATTTGAAGGCAAACTGTTAAAGAGGCACCATCCACAAATTCACATTTGTTTGCCTTACCCTTGCTACATGTAAGGTGGCTACTTCTCATGTATAAAGTATTTTTGAATGTAAGTGAAAAGTCAGAAATTCTGCAAAGATATGTTTCTATCCCCTCTGTGCCTTAAAGTAGATGTTATACGTTATGTACGTTATGCAGATGATTTCAATGTTATGTAAGCAGTGACAAATTAAACCTAACCCTTTCTATTCGTGCCTTAATAAGTAAATTTGTGTGAATGCAGAGAAATTGAAAACTGCCAGATTAGTTAGGCAGTGATGGTTTACTGTACAAAACTCTACTGTTGCATCTCTAATTTCATGGTGCAAAGATTTTCAGTTGAGAAAGAAATTTGTGAATGATTAAATCAGAGATTTGTGGAAATTTTTTTGTTGATCAGATAGGAAAAGTACTTAGCTATAGTGGCACTGTCAATACTTATGCACCACTAGTAATCAACTTGTGCTTTGCAATGCATAAGTTGGTTATTCAAATATCAATTGAATAATCAACTATTAAGACCACTGTGACATTCAAAATAAATGCTATGCATCAGCTATGTACATGTACATGTAGCCACTGTGTATATGTCCAGTATGTTGTCTATTAGTGTAAATTAATGGCACATGTAAAATTAATGCGTTTCTCAATCAGCATTTAATAACAAGAATCATATTTTAATCAATACTTTGAATTCCTGCCTTAAATAATATAAACAAGTAGTAAAGCAATAGTGAAACTCAAAGTACTATATTAGGGACTTGGAGTTGTCTGAATCAGATCTTATTCCAGTTTGTGTGCAAGAATAAGACGTTACAGTCACTAAGTGTGCCCTAAATCCATAATATGTTACCACAACAGCTGTATGCAATAAGAAATACATGTATGGGGACAATGTATACAATGTGGCCTAAGCTACCTTACAATCACTTAACTTCCTACACAGCGTGCCTTAAAGTTTAAACTAAATTTAGCTCCACAACTGATTGTCACAGGAACTGGCATTGTCAGGATATTTGGCTAGATCAGTTCTTGTTTTTTGTTTTATTTTTTTTCTATTTCTGGGTAGCTTTCTTCTTCATTGTGATTTGCAAAGTGACTGTTGTGCGTCACAGGTAAAAGCCATTGGTGTCTTTTTTGTTGTGTAAAGTTTTGTGTTGCTTTTTTTACTGTCAGCATTATGTCAAACTCTTAATGACCTTGTTGTTCTATGAATTAATTAACTCTAATCTGCTAATGAACAAAATTCAAGCATATCTAGAATATTGTCAGCTGAAGGAATAAAGTAATAAATATCTAGAATAGAAAATTTTTTAACTAGGAGGAAAATGCGGAAATAGATGATTAAAGACAAACTCTTTGAGGTGGAAATATCACAGTAACAACAATACATGGAATTCTATACTCTTATGGCAGTAATTTTGTATGGAAATGTAAATGTTTGATCTCTTCACACGTGGCACTTGTTTTTGAAGACTTGATTTGAGTGGAAATTTGCAAAAAAAAGTTGATGAGTGTAAAAATTTGATACTACTGAGATGTTGTGCACAGTAATAGCTGTTCACCTATGAACAGAAGATAGCCAGAAGGAAAATGTATTTTGTGTCACAGCCTTTAAGTGTTACTCCTTATGTGTCCCAAGAAGGGAATTCATTTTCCAAGATGTGTGATCACATTATTAAGACTTTCTAAGATAAATTCAGAACTTCTCCAAGCAAATGTTATGAACAGTTGAGGCTCACCTAGATATTGGATCAATAACAGACAATTTTTTTTCTTTTTTTAGGCTACACAAAATTACTTGTTGGTTCTCGGAGTAAAAAAGACAACAAAACAGTGCTAATAGTTTCTCTCTTGAAACCAGAGTCTGAGAGCTGTACCTTGGTACACACAGTATCAGGGAGTGAATGGACATGTAGTAAGGTGCAAGGTTTCCTCCCAGCCTTCTGTTTTCATCTTAACCACTAGCTAAATTTTTCCTTCAAATAGCCGAGAACCAAGAAAATAGATTGGTGTGGCCTAACCGTTATCATTGTACAAGTGAGATTTATTTGAAGATACACACCATTGCACAGTATTGTGTGATGTTCATATTTGATGTGCAGTTGTTGTGTGCACATGAGCAGATAAACAGTCAACAAAACTTACCTGTATCTCATAGATCGTATTATTCAAGACGTCAAAAGTGAGGTTATCTTTTTTGTTAACCCCCCATCTACCATGATGTCAAGTCACCCATGCATTTGTGTAATGTACAGTGCACATTTGCAGATTGAGGGTTAAGTGATTTAAATGTTGCAATCACGTTTTGTGTGTACTAATCAAATGTGCCACTAACTGTTCTCGATTCACTGCTTTAGATTTTTTATTTGCTCCTTGCATTAAAAATGTGGCTAATAACATTCATGATTTGTGCCCGTAATAGTTATTATGCCAGTTTTAAATATTTTGTAATGTTGCAATCAAAAAATCTGTCTCGAGACAAAACTAGATAATAAAATCTGTCTGCAGCACCTCATTGGTCATGTCTTTTGTGTTTTTTACTCCGACTTTTACCTGTGAGTTTATGTGTGTTTGTGTGTGTGTGTATATGTGTCCGTGTGTGTGCGTGTGTGTCTGAATGTCTGTGTGTGCGTGTAAGAGAGAGAGAGAGAGAGAGAGAGACTGCTAAGGCTGCCATACTAAAATAAAATGCAAACTTTAAGCAGAAATGGGGACCAAAACAAGACTAAAACATAAAACTTTTATTTCTCCCAAATTACCAGCCCCACCCCTAAACTCACAGTGGGCTCTTCCGTCACCAGCGACTACAACATGCAGCATAAACAACAGTTCCAACATGGCTCATGTTTTTCCTGAATAAATACATCTCTAATATCCTCAACCATAAACCATACTCCTATGCAGGGACATCCAACAGCCAAACTGTCTGTCTGGATGTGCCCTCCTTTTTTCAACCGTCACGCTTAGTTCTTGACCGCCCTGCTTATAAATATTAATGATGTTTCCCTTATACATGCGAGCCAGCTTTTGAAAACGGAAAGCCTATATCTCTGATTTGTTGATAGCTGGTTTGGGGGGGGGGGGACATCCACAGGAACTAAGAGTGACAGGTTGAAAGAGCAGGGTACATCCAGACAGGCAGTATGGCTGTTGGATGTCCCTGCGTAGGAGGATGACATAAACAAGCTTAAGACATAACAAAAGCGAACAAAGGCCAACATATTATCATTGTTTCAGTCTGAAGTAAAGTTCAACCGTAATTTCCAACACCAAAATTAGACAAACCCCAATTTTCAACCGTCCAAATCTGGTCCTTTTCAGTGAGCAGTGGGTCAGAAAGCGGAATTCATTTTTAAACTTCCTCCAACTTGTGATCCATTTCTCACTGCGTCCTTTGTTCCATCTTTGTAACGTGACGTCACAGAATCAGTAGATTGTCCATTCCTTGACAAAAGAAGATCATTCGAAAATTTGGGTAAGTTCCATTTAGTGTTAGAAATTACTGTTCAACTCAGCCTCAGATAGTTTCTACTAGATCTAACACAGACAAACTTTCAGCCTAATGTTTAATGTTACAAAATGATAATTTCATACAAAAAAGATATTGATAAAATAATCACTAAAGCCAAATCATAAATTTCTTTTCAGCAAAAATATTCAAAACTCTTCATACATCTTTCAGCTGCTACATGTACATAACGCGAATAATCAATGTAGACAAAATAACTATTATAATAGAAAATTATGTGCAAATTTGAAAAAGACCCCCCCCCCCCTGCTATTCTAGCTTAATTCAGGCTACCCGACTGACGCTAGCAGAAAGAAAGTGTAGCAACCATTGTACATACAAAATGTACTTCTTTTAGTTTGTGAATACACTTCGTTGTGCTTGTACAATGTACAAAAAATGTACATCTGTATACTATAAATGCATTTAAGTTTGTGGGGATTTGATTTCACGGTAGCAGGAAAGTGGTTTTAAGTTCGCGGTACCACCATGCACTGTAGTCTCTTACTGCCATGATGGAAAAATGTTCCCAGTGATTTTAAGTTCGTGGTGAAGCGGCCACCGCAAAACTGCGAACATTAAACCGCCCTTGAAAGTTTATGCATTTACAATAATTAGAATACGATGTTGAAAATGCCAGTATTGTGATACATTTCAATTTGTTACATGGAAAGAGAGGGATTGAGAAGTAATCTGTAATTCTTTTCTGCATCAAAATTGGAAACACAAGTTAATTTTTCAATAGAAATAAAAACTTTTCCCCCTTTCTACAAGTACATGTATGTCTAAACTAATATTCTTTTAACCTACATTAGTATTTGCTTAATACCGTTCGGTGGTACGGTGTTTCATAAAACATTTGCAAGTTTGGTACAGAAATAAATAGTGTTGAGCAAAACAAAAATAAATACATCTATAGCATTGCTTTACTTCTTAATGATTGTACTCCACAGAGGAACATTCCATTCAAATCAAGGGGTGGTCAAGAATACTGAGTCTCTTCTTACCTCCTTATTGTCTTCATTTTGCAGCCATTTGAATCACTACCAAAATATGACCACTGTTTTGGCAAAACATAGCCTTAGAGGCATATGGCTGCAACTGGTTAGGTTGTGTTGAACATGACAAACCAAACTCCGTGCACCATATCTTTCTTAGGCCACACCAATTTAATTTCTTGGTTCACGGATTTTTTCATAAAAAATATGGAGCGAGAGGGCGAAATAAAAATAAAAATTGTAAAATGGTTGGGGTAAAGGTAACGGCTAATCCAAAACATCAAGAAAAAAAGTTTTCAGCTTGAAAAAAGTACAAAACACTATTATTGTACAGTAACAGCACCTGTTCCCACACTTTAAGGAGCTTATAATATAAAGGCCAATTTGCTACACCACAAAGCTGGTGAATGGTTTCATTAATGGTAAAAATTTGCTGAGTGGTAATTTTTATTTTTATTTATTTTTTTCCAAAAAATAGGAGCGAGCGAATCCGTGAACCAAGAAATTAAATTGGTGTGGCCTTATGAACAGGCCTTTTTCATATTTTTCCAATTTTTATACTATCAAGAAGAGATTTCTAAACCTCGCCATATAAGAAATTTTCCTATTTCACCCCATAATGCAGGTATGGGAGGGAAATACTATTATTGTTTTTTTCCAAAAGTTTCTTCTAATTCTCCTTTTCTGCCTTTTGGTTAAATGAACAACTCTGCCATTTCACTTGTTTGTTTTGACCAAACATTTTGCATAGAGATAGAGTGGGAAAACACCCCCAGATGATTGTAACATTTTTCATATATGCCTTCAAAATTATCTCTAGTTATCAATTTTAAAGTAACAAATTACTTCTGCCACCA
>NC_049988.1:21902241-21906729 GCF_000003815.2 Branchiostoma floridae
AAGATGAGTTTCGCGAGTGTTCTTTCGACGCGAGTCCTTCCGCCTGCTTACCAGACAACTGTGGTATAGGTCCTCGCTGAGGTGAGGGTTACACGTACGCGGCATGTACCGCTGTCGCAAATCCGGCTCGACCGCACGAAAAACGTGGAGATTCGAGTGTCTAAGGAACATCTCGTAGAGGTTATACGTCTCCGAGACGTCTTCGTTTTCTTTTCGCTGCTTCTGGAGTTCCGTCCGGGTGCTCATGTAATCCGAGTTGTAGAAGCACGCCTCGTCGAATGCGTGGACATCGAAGTGTCCGAACTCCTTCCCGAATTCCACGGTCGCGGGGTACGGCTTTGTGTCGTAGATGAGCTCGGGACTATACTGCGCGAAGTGGATCGGGAAGAACGCCTGCCACCCCGCGATGGTGTTCATCCGACACCGGTTCAGGAACTCGATTGTGAGCTCGTCCGTCACAGTGACCAATAGGAACAGAGCGTCGACCGGGTGCTTCTTGGAGATGATGTCCATGATTTTCAGCTGGGTCGGCACGTCTGTCTTTATGCTGATCCAGGGAATCTGGTGCAGGGGTACAACGGAAGACGGTTATTTGTATACCTTGTTACTGTATCATTACTTAATGTCGAGAAAGGTTAGACATCCAGTATACGCCAAAAAGCCATTACTCTTTAACATGCAACTGGATAGGATTTTAGAAACGATCAGACATCTTTCATCAGTGACAATGATGTAATGAAAGGTTACCTACCCAAAAGTTCAAACAGTTTCCAAAATCATATCCAGTTGCTTGAGTACAACTACCTTGGTGTATGATTTGTGAAGTTGTACAGAATTGTGGAGTTCTCAATGTTTGGGCCCAGGTTGTTGATTTTCGTTATTAAATAAGTCATTTTAAGCTTCCACAAAGATATTTTCAACATACATTGATGAAGGTTAGATATCCAGGTAATGCATGTAAGATTCGCCAAATAGCAGTTACTCAAGCAACTGGATAATAACTTTGGAAACGGTCAGACGTTTCAGACAGAATCCGCTACCTTTTGTCAGTGACATAGAGTGACTGACAAAAGGTAGTGGATTCTGCTTTTCAACAGTTTCATGTCATGAAGTTCAGGTTATTGGAATGGGATGTACATTTTTTCTGTTCCCACAATTTCCGTCCAGGGAGGGAGAGATGCTACCCAGTCCTGCCAAAAACTTACTCAAGTGTCAAATTCAGTGTCACTGACGAAAAGTAGTGGATGTTAGTTGAAACATCTGACCGTTTCCAAAATAATACCCAATTGCTTGAGTAACTGCTTTTTGGCATATCTTATTACCTGGATGTCTAACCTACATCTACGTACCCAGTCCTGCTTTGAGACTTTACTGCTCTAAATTTACCTTTGCGTTGGGGTACTTCCTCTCATAGTAGGTGATCATGGACTTCAGCATCCCAAACACATCCTCTTCCTGGATGTTCTGCGCATCCAGAGGGTCGTAGATGAAGACGATGGTCAGCGCGGAGTTTTCATGGATGTCCAGAACGACCTGAGCATACGAGTCCAGGAACTTTGCCACCTGTTGTTGTGGGATATAAAACAGACCCATCAGATATATATTATACATATATGGCCTCCTTCAGTCAATATTGACCATGGTAAAATCCTAACAGATATCAGAATCAGCTGTGGATAAACAGTCCTATACGAGAATGACAGTCTCTGCCACACAGGGCACATCTGTAAGCTGACTCAGGTCTGTTGCAGAGCTCTTTTCGCAGGTTCCATCATTGTGATGTTACAATGTACTAATCTCCAAGGAGATCCTACAGTAGCCAGCCTCGTGACGTATGTGGTCTCCATGACGTACAAACAAACAAACAAACAAACACGTACCTGTTCCCTGTCATGTACGGTGACAGGTAGGATGACGTAGAGCGGCGTTGTCTCGGTTACGTACGGCATGGGGATGATCTCCATACCAGTTACACATAACAAATAAACAAACAAACAAACAAACCTGTTCCCTGTCGTGTACCATGACAGACAGTATAACGTACAACCGCGTTGTCTCCGTGACGTACTGCATGGCCAGTTACAAACAAACAAACAAACAAACAAACACGTACCTGTTCCCTGTCGTGCACTGTGACGGGCAGTATGACATACAGCCGCGTTGTCTCCGTGACATACGGCATGGGAATGATCTCGACCTGGCTCAGGGGGCGCAGCAGTTTCACGCGCTTCGTCACGACATCGCGGATGTTGTCAGGTCCCGTCTCTCCGACAAGAAGGTCAAGTTCGTACTCCATTCCCCGCGTTGGGTCAAACCTAACGGGGAAATCAAACTCAGTTGTTGTTGGAGTTTATAACTACATGTATCATTCAACACAAACAAATTGCGTACCTTGAAGGAAAGTTGTTTGAAGTACTTTTCCCAAAGTCTAGTCAGGAATCAAACCTATAACCTCTCAATCTTGGCAATTTGACACCAGCAGTCTGACATATGGCCCATACAATAGGATTTCATTTAGCAATATTACTAGTACTAGAGGGCCAAAATCTACAAACCTTGCTCTCCCTTCCAAGAGCTATCTACAATGTACCACTCAAAAATCATGACCATAGCATCTCCAGAACACGAGATATCAAAGCTGGAAGTTCGGTTGCAGTATCATAACACGCTGCTAGGCAGGCTATAATCCAAGTATCTCTCAGCTCATATCAAGACCTACACAATCCATAGATCTCCAGTTCTCTCATGGACACACATCATTGTCACAAACACACAGCTTAGACCTTAGACCTTAGACCCTCCCGCAACACTGTTGCATTGGTCGACTCGTTGCTTTCCTTGCTGTTTAGACCCATTTTCCTTCCATCATCTAATACTGCCATTTCATGGAGATAAAAACACAACTACAGACCTGCGATAGCCGTTGAGCAGCCGCACGTGCTCGAAGGTCAGCCCCTGCTTCTGGTACTTGTCGTTCAGCCGCTGCACGGACGTGGTGATGATGTCATCAACATCCTGCCTGTCCACACCCTGTGGGTTAAAGGTCAAGTGAGGTCATGTAATACTGAGTCTCCTAGATATAGCAGACTGCACTACTTTGCTGAACTGCGATTGGTTAAGCCACCTAGGGTACCTTGCACCTGGTCAGTTCACTATGCACCTGGCCTATAAAAGCAAGGACATGCTGTACTATGCTCATTCGAGCATCATGGCGAAACATGTTTGTTGTGTGTCGGTTCGAATAAAGTTCCTAAACGGGGAACATGCAACTCCAGCTTTGGGTCATTCCAACTTGATAATGATCAGAGGACTGATCGAAAGCTTCTTGGTAAGTGCTTTATTTTGTATGCGGATATAAGATTTTATAATCAACGCAATAGTTTACCTGTAGCTCGCACTTTGGCGCGCCGTCGGGACAGGTATACAGGTGTGTCTCCGTGAAGTAATCCCAGCTCAGCACATCGAAGCGGGACTGGGGCTTGAACGGGGGGTTGATGCCGATGGGCCACGTCAGGCCGGCCTCGCCCTCCGGGGTCTTGTGGCTCAGGTTCTTTATTTGGGCCTGGGGATAATCAATAAATCAATCTATTAATCAATCTAACAATCGGCCGCATTAGGCCAGCTTTGCCCCCGGGGTCTTGTGACTCAGTGAATTGATCAATCTAAAACATCCATCCCTTCATTGATCCATTAATCTATCTATCATTTATAAAACCCTATAAATAGTCTTGTACCTTATTTTCCTTAGTTTCCTTACCTGGGCTCTTGGACAATCAATCAGGTATCAAATCAAATCTTGCAAATTAGGTTCTTAAAATGGGCCTTGGACAACAGTCTATCAATCTATTAATCAATCAACACTTATCAATGGTCTGGCACTACCCTTATAAGTTTCAAAGACAAGGTTCTAAGGTGATGGTAGTAAGAGAGCAAACTAGTCAATGGATCAATTAACTTCTCAGTAGCTTGGTGACTCAGGTTTTAATCAGAGCCTGGTCATAACTTTATCAATATCAATTAATCAATATAATCAATAAGTCATCAATAAATCAACTTGTTAGCCAACTAGACAACCAAGCATTAAGCGGGTTTGTTCGTACCTTGATGTTCTCTATCTCACTGTAAGCCAGGTCCAGCTCTATGTGTGCAAACCTGCGGTGGAGCCTGTAGAAGTCTGTGGGCTCCACTACTGGGTGGACTGTGTGGGCCTGTATGGGGGGATACAGGAAAATATAGCTTTAAGGGTCTGTATGGGGGGATACAGCAGGTCCAGCTCTATGTGTGCAAACCTGCGGTGGAGCCTGTAGAAGTCTGTGGGCTCCACTACTGGGTGGACTGTGTGGGCCTGTATGGGGGGATACAGGAAAATATAGCTTTAAGGGTCTGTATGGAGGGATACAGCAGGTCCAGCTCTATGTGTGCAAACCTGCGGTGGAGCCTGTAGAAGTCTGTGGGCTCCACTACTGGGTGGACTGTGTGGGCCTGAAT
>NC_049988.1:21909786-21921625 GCF_000003815.2 Branchiostoma floridae
AGTAGAAGACTGTGACCACAGATGACCTAGTGGCATCCCTGGTCAATCAGAATTTCATGCTTGTCAGAGGATCTGCTCCCCAGGTTAAGGGCAGCTAGTGCATCCATTTTCTTGTTATTTTAAGAAAAGCGCATCCACATAACGGCAGGATGCATGCCTGGCTAAAAACCTGTGTACCATCTATTTCAGTAGTCTGTGTAACGCAAAACCCCGCTGTCTAGGGCTGTAATATAACTGGCCCCTCCCCGCCGGCGGATATTGGGCAGGCTGCTATAAGCAAGATTTAATCAGGCTACTATTTCAGTAATACCCACCTTACAGTAGTACCCGTCCATATCCCTGAATGGCACCCGTTTCCCCATGTACACATCTCTGTTCATACTGATGTGGTCAAAGATGTCCGTGACGCGCTCCCCCTGCACGTAGGTGTTGTCCGTCACCAGGTACGTCCAATCGTAGTCCTTGTGGAAGTGATCGTTGATGTAGCGGATCGTCTGCGCCATCTCCCAGACCGGCCGGTCGTCGCCGTGGGTTACCACGTACATCCCGCCCGGGGCCTTCACGTTCCTGTAAACGAAGAAAGCAGAGATTTCAAGATTGTCTCCGAAACACGATTGTTTAAGAACTTAGATGATAGACCAATTTTACAGATCATAATGGTATAATTGTATTCAAATACAATTCAATCTCTACAACTTGATTAAAAATGGAGATTTACTTCCGGACGTTTCGAGTGACATCCATCACTCTTCTTCAGCGTCACTAGAAATTGTATACCTGGATGTCTAACCTTCATGAACGTATGATGGTATACTAGTAGTGTGTTCGTGTATATAACCCTCTGATCTCACTCGTGATTTTAGACTTTATGTATGTATGTACATGTATTCGTATGTAAGGTTGATCTGTTCTTGAGTGGTTGTTATTGTATCTGTTTATGTATTTGTATACTGTAAATGCATTTAGGTTCGCGGGGATTTAATTTCGCGGTAGCGGGAAAAATGACTTTTCGCGGTGGTTTTAATTTCGCGGTAACACCATCGACTGCAGTCTAATACCTTAATAGAAAAATGTTCGTGGTGGATTTAAGTTCGCGGTATAGTTGTCGCCGCAAAAACCGCAAATATTAATCCACCGCAAATATTAATCCACCGCGAACATTTCTGCATTTACAGTATATTGTATGTCTTCTTATTTGTATGAGCTTGGAAGATTAGCTCAATCTGAGCTAAAGGGTATCTCAATAAACTCTATAAACTCAACTCAAAGCAGGACATGAACTTTGGCGTCCTTTACCTTAAACTCACTCACACGCTAATAAATAACAAACAGGATGTAGTGTTTTGTATTGGGTACCTGGTAAACCAGTGAGTAGGAGGATGGGCTAGATTAGATACAGTAGGATATATAGATTATCATGTTTACATGTACACATCTCACCCCACCTACAGACTGTTTACTATACAGGTTAGTCACACCGCAGGATATGGCATGTTTACATATGCACATAACTACACACGACATACCATTTACTGCAAAGTCTCATCACACAGAAATACATTTTGTAAACTTTACAAAATGTATTTCTGTGTGATGAGACTTTCAAGATAAGTCAAGATTTGGGGCAAAACAGAACAGATTCCTTTCTAAAAAGAAATAGTGTCCAACTGGCCCCTGCTTAGCCCTTGGATACTGTCTTTGTCTCCAACACATCTGGTTGGAGATTAAACAAAGCTTTACCTTATATTATGAATAGAACAGAGGGTTCAAGAGAGCAATTAAAGAGGCCATTCACATCAGGGCCCTGCACCTACGCTGAACCGTGGCCAGGGCCGTCATCAATTCCCCCCTCATCTAAAACACACTTGTCCAGTCACGTGACCTGAGAGCTGAAGAAACCATGGCGGATGCCTGTTGAGAGCTTCTCATCACGAACATTTTTCGTCATGAGCACCAGTTTAATTTTTATTTACATTCCTAAAGCCTACCTTGTCCCAGTGAAGTACAGCAGTTTGTGGATGTAGTGTGTTATACCCCCAGTACAACAGTCTGTGGATGTAGTGCGTTACACCACCAGTACAACAGTTTGTGGATGTAGTGTGTTACACCCCCATACAGCCTACCTTGTCCCAGTAAAGTACAACAGTTTGTGGATGTAGTGTGTTACACCCCCATACAGCCTACCTTGTTCCAGTGAAGTACAGCAGTTTGTGGATGTAATGAGCCAGCGTCTTGTTCAGCGCCACGGCAACGGTGTCCAGAGTTTCCCGCGAGGTGATCACGCCCACGACGAGCTTCTCCCGGATGCCGAGCTCCGTGCTGATGTATCGCGCTCGGAACGGCTGCTTCCCGCCAGACTTTGCCGGCTTCGGGTTCTGTGGGGGATTTTGAAAAAGAAATGAGTGGAATGTCTACAGTTTTGTATTGCTCTTGGAGAAAACAAATGGTTGATATGTCGATGAAGGATTGGCGTGTTGGGGCACCTGTACGGCACTGTACGAACGAGCTCATGTGTGGGACCAATCAGTGCCCTCCTCCAAAATTTGGACAATTCCAGATGTTAGAGATGCAGGGCTCAAAATACTAGGTGCATGTGCACCCAGGTGCACCAAAAATTGAAACTGTGCACCCAATTTTTTTCGGAACAGCAGAGAAGCGACTGTATACTATGATAACAGTTTGGACGAGAAGTACCGTATATTCTCGAATAAAGTACGCACTTTTTTAACTTTTCAAAATTGAAAAGGTGCTACAAGTTGTTGCCAAAGTTGGGGTGCGTACTTTATTTGAGGTTACTGCACAGATAAATGGTAAGAAAAGCCTAAAATAAAGCAAGGTCTACACTTCTAGTAATGTTTCAAAACATACACATTGTTGTTGTCTTGAAGTTGTCTAAACATGAAACAAAGAAATTGTCTTAACATGATTTACATATTAACAGTGGCATTTGCATACAATCCTTTTGAGTTAGTGACTTTGACTTGTACAACTGGTTTTGCCTGATTTCTTCTACCAGTTCTCAGTGATTTTTATAATTTGCAGTAGGCAATTCACAAGTTTATAGAGACAATGACAGTGTAAACCCAGGTTATTTTATGCAAAATGACCTGGGGAAAACATCATAAATTCGAATTTATTTAGTTAATTGTCTGTTCAAAACTGGTGGAGAAGGGGTGCGTACTTTATTTGAGTTTTTCCATTTTACCTTTCAGTCCCAAAGATCTGTCCAAGACTTGTCCAAAATCAGGGGTGCGTACTTTAATTGGGGTGCGTACTTTATTCGAGAATATACGGTAACTGTACTTGTATAATAGAAGTCTGACCAAGAAGGGACTGTATATGAGTATAATAACCGTCTGAGCAAACTACTATCTGGGTGGTACCCAGGCTAATGTCTTTGCCAGTCACTGATAAAAGACAGTTGACCTGATGCTGTCTGAAACATCTGACCTTGCACAAATCTATCCAACAGCTGCTGGGGCAACTTTTGTGTTTCTGTACTGTGAGACTCCTCACAGAGTTGGGCTCTCCTTCTTGTTTTTTCTTTTGTCCCTAACTTCAAACAGTTGCTGTTTGTTTCTTGTAACATTAGGTCAGACATCGAAGTTAGGGCTGCCCATTGACAAGCATGTTGAAATACACTGAATGAAGGCTTCAAAAAGTACTAACCCATATTTCAATCTTAAAAATTCTTCTCCACCAGAAAGTCACTTGGGTCTAGTTTATAACCATTCAAAGAAAACAGAGGGTTGTTCGGCTCATTCTCTGAGAAAAGCTCGCTCTATGAAAGAAACCTCACCCTTGACCCCTTTTCCCTCCTGATACAACCAGTAGCACCCTATAACTAAAACCTGTCCTTACACCAGCTGAACTGCTGAACTGAACAAATTTTGACCCAAACAGGAAAGCTTAGACCCTACCTGTCTCTTCTAACTCAAAAAGTCTCCAGATTGAGCAAGAATTTTCAAGGAAAAGAAGGATTTTCAAGGATTTTAAGTCGCCCTCTACCGCGCAACGCAACTCTGACGTCAGCCCGTTACTAGTAGTCATATGGGCCCTACTCTCCAAGCAGATGTTAGGGTCCAGCTGGTTTCTGGTGGATTTTAATGCATGTTTTTTTTGGTCACAAACTTTTAGTTATGTCAGGTTTTCTTTTTGTCCACTGCCAGACAAAAAAGAAAACCTGATATCAATTATTGAAAGCCAAAACCGAAGAACTCTATTCTACTACTCTGCTCTACTCTACTCAAAAACACCTATTATAAACAATACTCTGGTAAAACACTCTGGTAAAACAACTCTGGCAACACTCTGGTAAAACAAATAAAAATGAAAATGAAAAATGAAATACACCAGAAAGCAGATGGAACCTATCCTCTGCTTGGAGAATACCTATTCCTTAGTTTTACAAGCTTCAGAATGTCTTAAGATGTTAATATCTTACCGTGATGATCCTGGGCTCGAAGTCGTCATCATTATAGTTCTGTAAGACGTCCTGCGTCTCCTGTACGGAGTTGGGTTTCCTCAGCCGTGCCACCTGGTCTACAGACCCTTCAGACGTGCAGCCTTCCTCTAGTAGGGGCAGGCACACCAGGCATAGAGTAAACCCCAGCGATAAACCCACGATCAGGGGCATGAACGGCCGTAAGTACAGCATGGACGGCTGGCGACGCATCTTAGCTTCCTCTCTCAAGTCGTCTTGAAGAAAGAAGGCGCTGTTTAAGACGGAAAGGGAGCGTCCAGACGTAGAAATATTTGAGAAGTTTTTCACTACCGCACTAGAACCTTCCCACAAGCCCGCGCGGTGGGTCAGAGTTCACAGTCAGGATGACGGCCGCAAACGAAGAGGTGGGAATTTTTTTCTTCAAAATTGTCAGAAATTTTAACGCTTTTCTGTCTTTATATAGATACTTTTCTGCCTTTGTTGTTCATAAGAAGTTGTATAACATCCTTGTAAGCTGTATGCTTGTCAAGATACGCAGTAAAGTAGGTGTTTTGTAGAGTTTTGCGACGATTTTTTTGGCATGCCGTTGTGCAAGTCATCAGCCCCCCTCCCCACAACACATGGGAAATGGAACAGTAAAAACAGTAGAAAACTCACAAATATCACATTAGAGTAACTAAAGGTTGGGGGATAGGGGTGCAACAAACGTTCATGCCTTAGAGTGAAAAATTTCCCATTTTCTTTGTGGCAGTATCATGTAAGATTTTCATGTATTTGATACTCAAATTATAGTTTTGGAAAAAGAAACCGTTATCCTTGAGGATACCTTGAGGGGTTATCCTAAAACGCACTTCTATGCATGAATGGGAACAACACAAGATTCTATGGTACTTTTATGCTTACTGACCTAAAAGTGAGTTTATAGGTGGAAACCATTTCTTCTGATGTTTCAGATGGAGGTGGACCAAGAGAACAAGAAGGAAGGAATCCAGCTGTACTTCCAGAACAAGATAGAAGGGTTGGAGGTACTAAGAGCTCCTTTTCATTAAGAAGGGTTATTTTACTCTTAAGACATATTACCACATAGGGTATGATGGATTTTGCTTTTGAGTTTGAATTTGAGGAGTGAAAACGTTGACATGTATACTAGTATTAAGAGTTGTTGAATGACTGTTAATTGTTGACACTGTTTTATGTTTCCCCCCCCCCCCCCCCCCCCAGTTGGAAGTAGCAGAGAGGACACAAAACCTGAGACGTTTAGAAGCACAGAGAAATGAACTCAATGCCAAAGGTAAGAAATTATACAAAATTATATAAAATCATCCTATTAGAGCTACATACTTTCAAACTTACATGTAGAAAAGTCATTGGTCACAAAGACAAAAGAGGTCATAAAGATAGGAGAGAAGACAAGAGCCAGTGATATCGCTAAGAATTTGACCAAGCACACCAGGTCACCACTACTTTAGCTGTAAAGGGATCATAAACATTTGAACCTTTATTTATTCATGAAAGCTCAAATTGGCCTGCAGGCCGCTTTTCATTGAGGTCATGAGGGAAGAGGCAAGGGTCAGACAAAGTATATAACAGAGATACAGTTTACATCATTTAGAGTCCTTATAAGTCCTATAAGTCTGTATACACAATTTACATACATACAAAATACGTGATAGAAACTGCTACATGATTCAAAGTCTGTTTATTTTGGCCGTTCCCATTACTTTAAGAGTCTCTTAAAGGAATTAAAATTGTTTTTCCATGAAACCAGTTATTTTGCCAAGTGCTGACAGATGTAATGTTCTAATTTCCCCTTCAGTGCGTATGCTGCGTGAAGAGCTGCAGCTACTGCAGGAACAGGGCTCGTACGTCGGCGAGGTCGTCAAACCCATGGACAAGAAAAAAGTACTCGTCAAGGTAAGGAGTCAAGGAAACAGAATTTAAACTACTTGTACCCAGAAGAAACAGACATAGTTCTAGATGAATATTCTTGTTGTCTTACTTCTTTATTCCTTGTTGCGGGGGAATAAGAAAGCACTACCATGCAATTCTGAAAAGACTTGTTAGATACTTTAATGAGCAAAGATGACTTTTCCTAATGGCTAGAACATGTTAAATCTGTCACATTTCCGGGTTATGTTTGACACATTTTCAGGCAGCTCACCTATCTAATTGCAATGTAGCCATTTCTGATTTCAGCATGAAAATGAAATAGTATTAGTAGAGATTTTTTAATTATATTTACTTAGAGTTCACCGCAAAACAAGGCTCGTGGAGCCACTCAAACGTTTTGGGTTACAGTACTGTATTGTGAAGAAAGATGTCTGTTAACCCTTGACTTACATGTAAACAGTTTTAGACTGTACCCCGTGGGGAAGCAAGTCCGTGGAAGCTTATTCCATAGCGAAAAAGCTCTGAGCGTGGAACTTCCTCCTGTTAGGAGGATTGTGGAGGAAAAAAGGATGATTTGCTTCCGTGGAAGTGGCTAAACGTTTTTTTTGTGTGTATTATGTTCCAGGTTCACCCAGAAGGGAAGTTTCTAGTGGATGTGGACAAGGCCATCGATATTAACGATGTGTATTATATGTTTATCTCAGGTTCACCCAGAAGGGAAGTTTGTCGTGGATGTGGACAAGGCCATCGATATTAACGATGTGTATTATATGTTTATCTCAGGTGCACCCAGAAGGGAAGTTTGTAGTGGATGTGGACAAGGCCATCGATATTAACGACGTCACGCCCAACTGTCGGGTCGCTCTGAGGAACGACAGCTACACACTGCACAAGATCCTGCCTAATAAGGTATGTGACATCAGTGTCATCATTGCCCAAATATGGTCGGCTGGGTCATTGAGACTTCATTCTCATTGCTCATTACCTGCTTGAAAAAAGCAGGTATTGATTCTGGTATGGATCTTTGTGATTCTGGACCGATATCTTTAGAACCTCTGGATGGATTGCGATCACGTTTGCTATGGGGATAGATATTGTGAGCCACTGTGCTATAGCGCGCATTAGAAGTTTGCTGCAGTTTTGTGGTTTGTTTTAAAAAAAATATTTACACCCCTTTTTGACAGAAGTAGAGTGGTCCTAGTTGGTCATTGAGATAGTGCAAAACAGTTTGATTTTGACAATTGAATTCCTTATAAGATTAGTCAAAGATGCCATGAACAAGTTCATCCTTTGTTTGTGTATCTCCAAAAATGTAATGTGTATCCAAAATTACCTGTTTGTTTCTTTATCTGTTTGTTGTTTTGTTTATCTGTTTGTTTGTTTGTTTGTTTACAGGTGGACCCTCTGGTGAGCCTGATGATGGTGGAGAAGGTTCCAGACTCCACCTACGAGATGATTGGCGGGTTGGACAAACAGATCAAGGAGATCAAAGAGGTCATCGAACTTCCGGTCAAACACCCCGAGCTGTTCGAGGCACTGGGGATCGCTCAGCCCAAGGTGAGAGGGAGTTACTGTAAATGCAGAAACTTTTGCGATGATTTAATGCTTGCGTTTTTTGCGGTGGCCATTTCACCGCGAATTTAAAACCATTGCGAACATTTTTCCATGGCAGTAAGAGACTATTGTGCATGGTACCTCTGCAAAATGAAATCCCCCCGAACTTAAATGCATTTACCAGTACAGAAACTTCAGGTATAGGTACTGTTCAGGTCCAGAGGATCAGGTCCAGGTCCAGACCTGAACCTGATTTTATTGTTTTATTGGGGATCGCTCAGCCCAAGGTGGGTGGAGTTTGCTGTTTTACAGGTCATTTTATTGGAGTTTATTGAAGTCAGAATACAACCTTGGCACAAACCACTGTGGCTATTTAAACAACAGAGAGGGCTAGCACATTGCAATCGTCTTCGGCCGCGGCTTCTACACCCAGTGCCACAATCTGAAGTCCTTCCTGTACCAGTAGGTACAAAGGGCAGTGCCTGTCTCTGTTTCCGTAGCCCTGGGCCACACAGCTTTGTGTACTTACCACAGCAGGGGGCTGGTCCACTTGTAGTGATGTTTGTCCTAGTGCATTTAGTCCTTCCCAAATGCTGAGTGCTAATCAGAGAAGGCAGCATGTACCATTTTTAAAGTCTTTGGTATGACTCGGCCAGGGATCAAACTCATAACCCACTGAATGCAAGGCAAACACTCTTTTCACTTGCAGTGGTTATTGTTGTTTATATTTGTTGTTGTTTATCTACAGGGAGTGCTGTTATACGGCCCACCTGGTACAGGGAAGACCCTGCTAGCCCGTGCCGTGGTTGTTTACTATTGTTGTTGTTGTTTACATACAGGGAGTGCTGTTATACGGCCCACCCGGTACAGGGAAGACCCTGCTAGCCCTGTTGTTGTTTATAGATGTTGTTGTTGTTGTTTATCTACAGGGAGTGCTGTTATACGGCCCACCCGGTACAGGGAAGACCCTGCTAGCCCGTGCAGTGGCCCACCACACAGACTGCACCTTTATCCGTGTGTCTGGTTCAGAACTTGTGCAGAAGTTCATCGGAGAAGGATCAAGGATGGTGCGAGAACTCTTTGTGATGGCCAGGTACAACTGTGCTTTACTCTTAGTACCTGTTTGATTTAATCCCTCAACAATAAGTTACAGACAGGAATAAGTTGTTATACTAGTATCTTCTTTGGCAGTCTGGTCTCAGGAGACCATTTATGAGCCTCCGGAAGGTTGACCTCTGTAGTATACGAATATGCATGCACACCATAATTCTTTGAACTTTCAGGGTGGTTTTATACACCCTATTTCCAATTTACTACTCTCATGTCCCTAATAAACATACCCTCCGGAATAAACATACCCCCCGGACAAATCGTCAATATCTAATAAACGTACCCTCCGGAATAAACATACCCCCCGGAAAATTACCAAATTGACATGTATTTAACTGTGACCATGCAACTTCTGTCCAAAGAAAAGGAGAATGATAAGCAGGTAGGTCTTTTCATTCATTTATGCCTAAGAACCACATCAGTTAGTTCTATAAATAATGAGCTGAAGAACTATAGATATCTTGTTCGAATCATGATATTTTCTCAATCTTTTAATAAAAGGTAAGTTGAAATTCGCAGTGAAACCTGCCTTAGGGGTTACCTGAGTACTAGTATAGGGGCCACGTAACTGGCCATGCGGTCAGTTTTCGTCAGTCCCTTGGATTTTTCCCGTTGACCTAAGCATTAAGAAATAGTCTATAGCGGTCATCTGTCGAATGCGGTCGCGGCCAGACGATTTTAAGTCCGGCCGCTATGCCAACACTGCCGTCACGGGCGCGTGGCCGGCCGCGTTACGCTGCGCTAAATAGTAAATTATCCACAAGGGAATCACGTTTTTTTTCTGGACTACATCAGCAAAATATCGGTTCAACTTGGACTCTTTATGAAGGAGACATTGAATAAAGGAAACATTATACAAAATTATGTGATTTTATGCGAAGTGTTGTTGAATTCACGTGGCGTTTTTTTCTCATCTCAGACTCTTTGCACTTCTACCCTTCTCTACATCGTCATTTCTGTGCAGACTGGAAGGCTATATGGGCAGATTTTACAAATAGACCGTCCGTTCATGTATCTGATGTTTTAGATTCTTGAAATGCATGTAAGCTGTGCGAATTTTTGTATTCCGCGGGCCAAAAATGGAAATCTCCGTCTTTGCGTTTCTCTCCAACATGGCGTCGCAGCAGCTGATAACAAGGTCACTAGGGGTCAGTGGACGACTCCACTTTTACCAAGGTAAAATATCGCAACAAGATTTCTGATGTGTAGCATAAAATACAGCGATTACGGTATGAAAACGATTAAAATCTATTAAATGAAAGTTAGCTATGTGAAAACTAGACTAAGGTTGATTTTTGTCAAAAAAATAAGCCTACATAGAGAAAGTTTTATTTCGACGTGACCATCTCGGCATAATGGCACATGCATCTACAAAGGAAAGTTGTGGCGGTTTGATGCTTAGAAATCATTATGAACTTGCTGTTTTTACCGACGAATTCCTGTCGTTTGGGAGAATTTGCGGCGTCAAAACTCATATCACAAGGGACTTATAGTTGTTATTTTTACGTCCAGCATTTATTATGTGAACCAAGGAATCACTCTTCCGCCTCGCTGCCGAAAGCGCATGGAACCACAAGACCGGAAATTCCTCGTGCAAGTTGCTGGTTTACGATGTAAACAGAGACTATAAACTACTACTAAATTAAAACTAAAAGTTATTTATGTAAAAATTGTATTTCAAAACGTCGGTGTGCTGTTTAATTTTCCGCCAAGAACAACATTTACTTCGTTGCGTCATAGCGAGATCGACCGAAATCACCGAAAGAGTACGGGTACGCGTACACGCTCATGGAAATCCGCGCCGTTTCGCCCGAAAAATAGGGAATTTTGAGCAAAAATACCGCGGAAATATGGACAGAAACCCCCCCAAACTTGAATTCTTTGAGAGTCCTGGCTAAGCAAAGCCCCAATTTTCAGAAAAAAAATAAACGTACCGTCCAAAATAAGAACGTACCGGGTGGATTGTGAGGCTGAAAAAAATAAACGTCCCGGTACGTTTATTAGGGACATGAGAGTACAGTATTACTGCAACCATGAACTTCAAACACTGCTAAAACCATCCTTTCCCTCCTACCGCAAAAATAGATGCATTTACTGTATTTAAGCTTGCTGCTGTAGAGATGAATTACATACTGTAGGGATTGGTTGTTGAGTTTCCTGTACTGTTTTTTCCTGTTGCAGGGAACACGCTCCTTCCATCATCTTCATGGACGAGATTGATTCCATCGGATCCTCCAGACTGGAGGGGGGATCAGGAGGTGAGTTGTTTGTTCATTTCTGTCATGATGTCTCTAGTTTGCAGGTGTTCACAGGTCTGTCAGGGGCAAGTATGGTAGCCCTTGTAAACTAACAAGGCTCAGGCTAGGCAGCTGAAGTACAGAATTAGTGCTTGGTGGCAAAAGGTGATTTACAGATAAAGCGAAACAAATAAAAGGGGGCATGGAACAGCACTCCAAAACAATAGATATGCTAAGCTTATACTTACAGTCAAGTCCAGTTATGTCCTGTCCTGTCCTAACCTCTGTGATTCTGTGAGTGTTACATTGTAACAAGTTTCTGATGTTGTGTGAAGGTGACAGTGTTATGTGGTAACAAGTTAAATGTTTATGACGTTGTGTGCAGGTGACAGTGAGGTGCAGAGGACAATGTTGGAGCTGTTAAACCAACTAGACGGGTTTGAAGCCCACCAGAACATCAAGGTACGTCTGAACAAATCATCTTAATTCTCAATTTAAGATCCCAAAATCAGCGTAAATGCGCACAGATGAAGGTTTAACATCAGGGTAATGCGACACGCAATAGTCTTTGAAGAATTAGGTTGTTTGAGTGACTTTTTGTGTG
>NC_049988.1:21921725-21927294 GCF_000003815.2 Branchiostoma floridae
TAGTGTTTGAAGAGCAAAGATAATATTCATACCTTTACAAGTGACCACCGTTAACTTATAGAGCTTGAAATACTTTTACCTCAAGCACTCAAAGCAGGATTGGACAAGGCCACTAGCCCTATTGTCCGCTGATCGGGCAAGTGTATGATCTACCCCACTTGTCCGATTGGGCAAGTAAGATTTTTCTATTGCGTGAGATTTTTATATACTTTTTTACAGTCATTACATCAAGCAATAGTCAACATAGAAAAGTATAGGCAATAGTAAGAATTCCATTGCTGGAAGTGAAAATGCATATATAAGTGACATTTGAATTTTGGGCAAGTGAAAATTTGCTTCAGGCAAGTAAATCCTTTTAGAAAACTTGTCCAACCCTGCAAAGGCATGTAACAATGGATGAAGAAGTGGTAAGGAACTTGTGTGTTGTTCCTCCTCAGGCCCGTGCCGACATCTTGAAGATCCACTCCCGGAAGATGAACTTAACCCGAGGAATCAACCTGAGGAAGATCGCTGAGACCATGCCCGGAGCCTCGGGGGCAGAGGTCAAGGTGAGGGTCAAGTTAGGGCCATACCATTCATATTTGTGTGGGGGGGGGGGGGGGGGGTCCTAAAAATAAAAAGGGGCCATACTAGTATTCAATTTGACCCAAGCTAATTTTGACAGTGTAGCCATAAGCAAGTGGGATTTGATGGCTCAAGCAGAGAACTCTTGATCTGTAAAGAACAGTACAACGCAGTCCCTCAGACAGGACGTTAAGTGGAGGTCCTGTGTTTGGGTAGAACCATACCTAGAGCACATTAAAGAAAAGTGTAGGGTCCTTCCTGGTGCGAGTGGTTCAAAGCCTAGTCTTATGGCTGCACCTGGGGCAATTACTGTCGTATTGAGGTCACCTGAGTTAGCGCCCAATGGCAGCCACTCCAGACCCTTGCGTTTTATCCCCGCCTATTGTAATACACTCCTTGCAATTCAGCCCCTGGCTGCCAAGAGAGTAGTTGGCCCATCCAATGAATGATAACAGTATTGTAAAGATCCTGTTATAACCCTGTTTGTGTCCTGTTTTACAGGGGGTGTGCACAGAAGCAGGGATGTACGCACTACGAGAGAGACGAGTTCACGTGACTCAGGAGGACTTTGAAATGGCCGTAGCAAAGGTAAGCTTTTTTTTGTTTATAATTTTATAGGATAATAAGCCAACCATTGAATATTTTTTCTTACAGCCGAAGCCCAAAAAGATCATGTTACATTGTGTTTTGATCAATATTTCAAAGCACTCCATGCTTATTATGTCTTTTTGTCTTCATAAGAAGGGATATGCAGAACACAAGGTTTCTAAAATTGCCCCAGATTATATTGGAAAAATTTTATCAATAGAGCCAGAAAACTTTCCTCTGCTTGGTCCCTCCTTAAAGAAAATGATATATGCTCTTGGTTCAGAAGTGGATATTCAATTCTTTTCTTGTCTTTTCCTCAGGTGATGCAGAAGGACTCGGAGAAGAACATGTCAATCAAGAAGCTCTGGAAGTAATGCCGGTGCATGCTGGGATAGCTTCCTGTATAGATGGACATCATCATATATCGTTTTGGACACCGGTGTTAGAAAAAAAACAAAGAACATGTGACAGTATAGCATACAGAACCACATTGTATATTTTGTCAGTAATTGTCGATCTTTAAGTATGGAATAAGTGAATAAATAAATACTAGAATACAGCAAGTGTGAACATACATGGACACTTTGTACTCCTCTCGCCAAGTCTTGAACTAAAAACACATCTAGATTGTCAATGATTTCTCATGAGTACATAGTTCTTTGATTATTGTAACTTGAACAAGCAGTCACAATAAATGTGATAGTTAGCAGTACAGGGCATTTGTCAGCAATTTGTTGTCTCCATTAGTTCTGTATCAACTGCTCTCTACCTTTAGAATTTTTTCATCTTTGTAGCCATGCCAACATCCATAGATTGCCTCTTCAAACAATACAAGCTTGATATGAGAAGAATCTATTCAATAGGAGCTCAGCATTCTCTGTGGGCCTCTTTAAAATGTCATTTTCTTATAGTCCTCAATCTTCTAAGAAAAAGCATCAAGGCATGGGAGAATTTGGGTGTCACAAAACTTTGAGATTTCCTGAATATTTTCAATACTAGTATTTGTTGCCTCTAATGCTATACACAATTCTACAAGTTTAGCCTGTGTAGGACAGTCAAGTATAGACAATAATCTATTTATAAATATGGCATAAATGTAACATATTCATTTTCAAATCTTTGGACCATCATTTCAAAGGTTTTGAGAAACAACGCTTGTCTCTCATGTTACAAACATACTGCACATCATACACTTTTAACTGCATATCCTACCTTTCCCATTTTCTTATACACAACTTTAGTGATGTAGTAAATTGATATGGGCTAAAAATTCAGCTTGAACTCAAACCTTACAAAAACATGATACATCTTTCAAGTGTTATAACAGGTACTATTTGCAAATACATCTGAATCAGTGAATGAGGGTATGACACAGAAGCGACCACTAGCAGGTCTCAAAAGCATTGCAACACTTCCCTGACTCGGATAAGTACAGTAGAAGCCGTTTCATTGCACTCCCCATTTGCCAGCACATTTTGTGCAATTATCCAGATGGTGCAACAAAGCGAACTTATTCAGCTGGACTTCATCACTACAGGACTCTGGGATTCCATGCAATTAACAGAAGTGTGCAGTTATCCAATGTGCAATCAACTGGCTTCCACTGTACTAGCCAATCACATGTTACACAGTTGATATTGTAATGATCTTGACCTTCACCCTTGGCACAGTGTGAATGGCCAGGTGGTCGGCGAGATTCGTGCCCAAATCCAGACATCTGTAACATACAGAAGCGACTCCTAGCAGATCACAAAGGCATTGCAACACTTCACTGACTGGCACGATTACTACCCACTCTTACATACACAGATGATATAGTGATGATCTTGACCTTCACCCTTGGCACAGTGTGAATGGCCAGGTGGTCAGCGAGATTTGTGTCCAAATCCAAACACCTGTAACAAAAGCTGCACTCGTAACCCTGCTCCGAAGGCGCGAAGAACGTCTGGATCGTATCCCGAGTCATCTGTAACGTGATCTGGTCCCTTCCCGCGACCGAAGGCTCGTAACCATGGCAATACGTCGTCAGTTCGTCCCAGCTGTTCCACACGTTGTTGCACGGCGCCGCACACTTGAACCTGACCCCTTCCTCTGCGAGCTGCGTCACATCGAGGGTCGAGAATTCCGAGTTTGGAGCGTCTTCTGGCTCTGTCTTCACGGTTACAGAACTAAGTTCAGCACTCTCGCTGAGTTGGTGACCATCATTCGACTCTACAACTGTAGGTCTTGGTGTTTTCTGTTTCCTTTTGTGACTTGGCCATAAAGAGTTTGACGCAGACGTCTGAGTCTGGTTTGCTCGTGCCATGGTCCGCGATGATGTCTCATTACTACTGTTGTTATAAAGGTGATCGTCGTCAGGCTCCGTCTTAATTTTGGTTGCTACATTCTGTGGTTCGGGACAGTCTTTTGCTTTAGATGTATTCGCCATGGAAAAAGCGTGTAGCCCTGTGGCTGCACTTGTAGTGCTAGAAGTTTTAGAAGTACCAGTTTGAAGGTACTGAGCTAACTGAGCTGGTGTCCCTATACAAGCTGAGGCTCCATTCTGAGTGTACCCAACATCGTTATCAACTGGTTCTGGTGTAACTTTTTTGTTAACGTTCTGCAGCTGAAAACAGTCGTTTCTGTTCGACGTTGTCCCTGCAGTGGGAGACTGTGCACCCTTCTGTAACTGGTTCCCTGAACACGCAGCTGTAGTTGAACTTGAAGCTACCTTCTGGGATATCCACGTTCTCGGCTTACTTTGTTGGGACCTTACGGTGGCAGCGGGCGTTTGCGAGCATCCTGCAGTACTCATAGACATGGCACCTGTCAAGTCAAGGCAAGTCAAAGTTTATTGCACAACATAATTGTGTAAAGTGGGTACAGTGTAGGGCAAACTTAGGTACATTGTATAAGACAACTAGCTACTAGTATATAGTATGATTAGATTAATAACGTGACAAATTGACAATAGATATAGATTGAAAGCAATGCAATATTTAAAGAAGCACAGTGTACAGTGTAAAATAGATCCAGAATGTTGCAACAGACAACTTGCTTATACACTTAGGTTCTGTTTTATACAAACAATATTGAGGCACCTTGTGAGGACCCCCCAGACGGACTAGTTGCCGTAGAAACGCCCTTCTGCGGGTACCCAGCGAACTGCCTGTCGGTCTTCCCCACGTATTTGCGGATGATCTTGGTGCAAGAGCCAGAGATGCCGTGTTGAGTCTGCATGTGCTCGAGGATGGAGGCGAAGTAGCGATACTGGGAGGAGCACAGGGTGCACTGGTACACCTGGTGAAAACAGAACACTGTAAGATTTGGCAGGAAAGAAATAACATCATGAAACAACAAGGGCTGTCTCTGCATGTGTTCCAGGATGGAGGCAAAGTACCGGTACTGAGAGGAGCATAGTGTGCACTGGTACACCTGGTGAAAACAGAAGACTCTAAGTTTGGGCATGAAAGTTCATCTGTGTTGGTAAATAGCATTATAAGACAAACAGTGCTGTCTCTGCATGTGTTCCAGAATGATGTGTTCCAGGATGAGGCGAAGTAGCGATACTGGGAGGAGCATAGCGTGCACTGGTACACCTGGTGAAAACAGAAGACTCTAAGTTTTGGCAGGAAAGTTCATCTGTGTTGGTAAATAGCATTATAAGACAAACAGTGCTGACTCTGCATGTGTTCCAAGATGGAGGCGAAGTAGCGATACTGAGAGGAGCACAGGGTGCACTGGTACACCTGGTGAAAACAGGAGACTGTAAGATTTGGCAGGAAAGTTCATCTGTGTTGGTAAATAGCATTATAAGACAAACAGTGCTGACTCTGCATGTGTTCCAGGATGGAGGCAAAGTATCGGTACTGGGAGGAGCACAGGGTGCACTGGTACACCTGGTATGGATGGAAGGGTGCACAAGACTGTAAATTTTAGCAGGAAAGTTGGTAAATAACATTATGAATCCAGAGGTTTCCCTGTCTACAAAAATCCAGAAACATAAACAGACAGACACAAATTACTAAGCATATCTCCATTAAGTAGTACCTATAGTGTTGGTTATACAAAGTTTACTTTGGGTAAGGCCACTCATTTTAGTTAAGTCCAGTTTAGTTGTTTCATAAGACTAACTTGTAACGTAAGCATAGTGAAGTTCAAATACAATTCAATCTCTACAACTGGATAAAAAACGGATATTTACTTCCGGACGTTTCGAGGGACATCCATCACTCTTCTTCAGCAAAAGCAGAATGAACTAGTCAGAACAATTCCCTGCTGGTGTTCTCTAGTTCACGTACTGAGTCCAGGCAAATCTTGTCAAATTGATCCTTGATACGTTTATGAAGGTTAGACATCCAGGTAAGCAATATTCAAATACAATTCAATCTCTACAACTGGATAAAAAATGGATATTTTACTTCCGGACGTTTTGCTG
>NC_049988.1:21928371-21966512 GCF_000003815.2 Branchiostoma floridae
AGACACAAATAAGCGTCAGACTATGATAGGTACTATTCAGACGGCCGTCTTCGGTGTCCAAAGATAAATACCCCAACAGTTTCGCGTGACATAGACGTACTTCAATCATGCGTATCAAATGCGACAGACTAAAAGCAGACATGTCAGCAAAAAGGCCATACAATACTTCCTGGAGGTGTGAGGTTCCCGAACTCTCGTTTATCATAAAAAGTATTCCTGTTTCCTATATCTTAGCATCATTTGAGTTTGGATCGGAGCTGGTCCTAGGGCCAACTCCGATCGGGGTCTCTCCTAGTAGAATCGCCGATTTTCCTAGGAGAGATCCCGATCGCAGTCTGATTCCAATATCTGAGCATCATATGAGTTAGGATCAGAGTTGGCCCTAGGAGAGACCCCAATCGCAAACTATACTAGTAGAATCGTAGATTCTCCTAGGAGAGACCCGGATCGGAGCTGGCCCTAGGACCAGCTCCGATCGAGATCTCTCCTAGGAGAATCGACGATTCTACTGGATCGACATCTCTCCTGTGACATATATATGTAAATCAGTAGTTGCATTTAGTGTAGGACTCAAGGAATAATACTTATCTATTAATAGTGAGTACAACGTTTGTTACAAATGACTATACTAACAAAAAAACAAACAAACAAACCTGGTACGCGCTGCGGAACTCCGATGTCATCCTGGAGGGTAGTCGGGAGAGGAGACTGGGCCCCACACCTAGAGGGACTGGGCTAACACCACTCTCCACCGGTGCATTTGGTGCAGTAACCGAGAACGTCACAAACGGTTGACAGTCGCTTGGTGCGGTCTTCTGTGTTTCTCCTGGCGTTGGGAAGTAAGAGGAAAGCAGCGTCCGGATGGGCATGCTTCGACGCTCTTCTAATTCCATGCGTAATTTTTTCTCTGTCGTCATGTTGTGTCGTCCGTCGGCAGTGAGGTCCTCAGACGTGAAATAGAACTCGTAGGAGTCTGTAATCCGATGCTTCTTCAGCAGGTGGGTTTTCATGACGGCGAACTCGTTCAGCTTCACACTACACAAGAGGCAGTGCAGTCTCACAGCTTTGTCCTGCCGGTCAGAAGAATAATGTTTTGATGACGCCGGACTAACTTGCTTCCGTTTCACGCCGACTTTTCGCTTTGTTTCCGCGTCGTTGGCATCTTCGTCTGCGTAATCCTGCACGACCCTGGCGGTGAAGAACGACTCGTCGGATTTCCTTATCTGGTGCATTGTCAGAAGGTGGGACCGCCTGGCCGCTAGCGTGGTGCTCTTCAGGTCCTCCTTGCACAGGTTACAGTTGAACTTCATCATGATTCTCAGCTTTCCGCTGGGTTTTCCCTGCGGCGCGGTGGCCGCAGATGTGTCCGGTGGGGCTGAAGTTGTTTGGGCCTTGTTGGAGGCGCTTGTTTGTAGGTTTGTGTTGTTTGGAATTTGTGCAGTTTTTCCAGGCTTTATTCTTGGACTGTGGGTTGAAGTGGTTTTTGCTCTGTTTGATGCACCTGTTGGCAGACTTGTTTTGTCAGGAATTTGTGCTGTTGTTCCAGGCTTGCCAGATGGCTCTGACTTGTCTCGTGGACCTTGGGTTGAAGCTGTACTGGCTTTGTTGCAGGCTCCTGTTTGCAGACCTGTGTCGTCTGTAATTCGTTCTGTCGTGTCCGGCGGTTCGATTTTCACAACTGGAGCTTGGGTTGAAGTTGTGTTGGTTCGGTTTGATGCGCCTTTTTGCAGACTTGTGTTGTTGTGAGTTTGCTTCTCCGTGTCTGGCGGCTCCACTGTGTTGGTTTGGTTTGATGTACCTTTTTGCAGACTTGAGTTGTTCTGAGTTGGCTTCGCTGTGTCTGGCAGTGCCGCTTTCACAGCTGGATCTTTCTGGTTTTCTGTTATAGCAGTTCTGTCGACGGTACAGGTGATGGGACACTTCACCTGATGTTTCACCTTAAGATGAGAGGAGACGTCTCTGTACACATCCATCTCCTCCTCACAGAGCCGACAGATGAACTTTGCCCTCCTGCTGTTGCTTGGCAGGATCTTGGAGCGCACCAGTGGAGGGGTGTTCGAGGTTCCTGGAATAGTAGTACAAGTACATGGAGTAGATGCATGTATGGTAATCTTGGCTTGAGCTTAGACTCCGTTGCAGTCTTCGGAATGGGGCTGGGTTTTTTTTTGGGGGGGGGGGCATTGGTCCGCGATTGTTGGCTGGGTCTTCGTCTTCGGAGACGGGGAAACTCGCTATCACGACAAACTCCCTTCCTCCGCAAACTCCCTTTCCCGGCACAAGAGAGCCCAGCCAACGTTAAAATCGTGGACCAACACCCATGGACACCATTCACCCACCCCCCATCAAAAGAAACCAAGCCCCGTTCCGAAGACTGCAACGGAGTCTAGCTTATGTAAATGCATGTGATACTAACAAACATTAACAATCACTTTCTAAGTTTTCTAAGGAAACCTAAGGAAAAGAAGTCTGAAAATCCAGGGTAACTGTGCCCACATAATTCTGCTTATAAAATGGCTGCTAGCTGCTGTCAATCGAATTTGGTGGGTGACAGTTGAGGGCAGGTTGAATGCCCCTTTGGAAGGTAAAAAAAGTGGTTGCTGGTTGGGGAAGACAAGTGGTTGCTTGGGAGGGGGTCTTAACTATGTAAAAATGGACGGGACTGTTTCAACGTGTCCTCTGATGGCAGGTGGTTGTTTGGACAGGTTTCACTGTAGGAAAATGGTTTAAGATTTATTCTCTCAGACAGAAGGAAACTACAAGAAACATACAAGTACATTTTTTGTAAACATACGCCACTAATATCTCTATCTTAATTACTTGATGGTCAACATGTATATATATATATATATCACTGGGGAATTTGGAATTCTCCTAGGGGAGATGGTAATTCCAATCTCCTCGAGTCTGGAATTCTCCTAGGAGAGATTGGAATTCTACCAGGACAATCTTTGATTCTAACAGGAGAAATTGTTTAGGGAAAATAGTTATAAGTGACTCAATTTATTATATTGTATTCCACCTACCAGTTCTAGTATATAGTGAAAATAATATACAAATGTATCATCAAGGCTCGAAATAGTAGGTAAAGCAGGTAAAACTGGAGCTGTGCAGGTATTTCTGATGTCTACCTGCACCTAACCTGCACTGGTCTGTGTACTGGGTATATACAGGTTAGTGCAGGTAAAATTGGAGCTGTGCAGGTATTTCTCATGTCTACCTGCACCTAACCAGCACTGGTCCATGTACTGGGTATATACAGGTAAGTGCAGGTAAAACTGGAGCTGTGCAGGTATTTCTGGTGTCTACCTGCACCTAACCTGCACTGGTCCATGTACTGGGTACATACAGGTTAGTACAGGTAAAATTGGAGCTGTGCAGGTATTTCTGGTGTCTACCTGCACCTAACCTGCACTGGTCCATGTACTGGGTACATACAGGTTAGTACAGGTAAAATTGGGGCTGTGCAGGTATTTCTGGTGTCTACCTGCACCTAACCAGCACTGGTCCATGTACTGGGTTTATACAGGTTAGTGCAGGTAAAATTGGAGCTGTGCAGGTATTTCTGATGTCTACCTGCACCTAACCTGCACTGGTCCATGTACTGGGTTTTATACATAAATATCATATGATATAGGTGTGTATGGATTATTACTAACTGCATCCACTGTTACCACCTATTAAGTATTAAAAAACTGGTTCCTGAACAATTTTAGTATAATCCATACTTCCTAAATTCAGAGTGTTGCAGGTACAATTTGTCTGGTGAAGGGAATTTTTTATGTTACCTGCACCAGTACTAGTGCAGGTATGCAGAAAAAAAGCATTTCGAGCTATGATCATGATCGTTGCTTGATTAATACTAACCTGTTGAGTTGTTGAGGATCATCTACCCTTTTTTTTGTGGAAAAATAGTTAGTTATTATATCATATTCTACCTACCGATAACGTTCTTGTCTCAAGTGGCTTTCCAGGTTTGTATAGGGAAAGAATCTTGCACGGTATCATTACTAAGAATATAATGCTGAACACCCTACTCTTAGACAAGAAGACATATGGATGTCTGTCTTTGTCCTTCCTTGTTTTTGCCAGTAACTTTCTCCGGTAGCTTTACTAGATGTAATCAAAATTCACCGATTCAAGCTAGCGATACTCGTCGCCATTGCCGCCTAGTTGTATGTTGCATGTAAATTTTTCAAATTGCACGTAAAATTTTTGCCAACTTGCAATTTTGCATGTAGCAAAAAAAAAGTATTTCGATCCCTGTATATACACATGTATCAAGATTGCCGCTTCATTAATACTCACCTGTTGTGTTGTTGAGGACTTCTTTCATCATTTCTGTCTCTTCTGATGTCTCCTCTGTTTTTTCCTCCTCCCCGCCAACGAACCTGGTGGTCAAGACAGGCTTGACGAAGTCCTTGACTTGGTGCGTCAAGTCAAAGTGGGACATGTAATGTGAAGAAACTTTCACTCTCGCCTGGCACAGGTGACACCACAGGTCATCTCGCCTGCCCGGCGCCTTTCTGTCGGACGCGGGTATCAAAACCGTGCCGACGACCAGAGGTGTCCGCGGTACTTCGGAAGGGTTTACATCTACATGCTGTGGTCCTACAGGCTGGTCTCTGTTGGCAGGGGGCTGGGGTGTCTCTCCTCGCTGTGTTACGGTGTAGAATTTCTCGAAGCAGCATGTCGCGTGGTGCACATGCTTTAGATGACGCTGCATTTCACCTGCCGTTCTGATGCTCCAGTCTTTCTGGCCGCACAAGAGACAGTTTAAACGGAACATTGATCTATCCGGTCCGGCACTACAGTCTACCGACTTTTTTTTAACGCCTGGAGACGAAACATGCGTCTTCTGCTGTGAGATGAGCTCCTGTATTGTAACGGTGGTGAAGGACAAGGGACCTGTCCTCTTGTTGTCGGGAGGCTGTTTCACATGTAGGTCTCCTCTGTACGTGGTTCCTTCTAGAATGGTGTAGCATTCTTCGTAGTGCTGCGTCACCTTGTGGTTGTCGCGGAGATGGGTTCTGATGTCATCGAATGAGGTGATGTTCAGATCCAGTTGGCACAGGAGGCAAAAGAACCGCACAGCTCTGTTCGAGTCATTTCTTGCCTCCGAACTGGGATGTTTCTTACAAAGGAACTCTCCCACAGTTTTGCGCTCTGCACTGGAGCTCATGCCAACACCCTGCTGTGAAGAGGGTTGAGGTTGAACATGGGAAGGAGCGCTCTTGCTCGTATTTTGTGTTGCAGCAGCGGACGTCTCGGAGGTGTTCGGGGAACAGTTCAACGGGCCCGTTTTCTCTCTTGAGACATCAGAAGGCTCGCGTGTGTCCCCTCCGTCCATCCTCCCCACCGTAGTGGTGTGCAAACCATCAAAGTACCACGGCACCTCGTCCCACTTCTTTTGGTGAAACCTCATCAGGTGAACCTTCATGCCTATGTTAGTTGTGATATTCAAAGTCTCTCTGCACAGCCCACAGTTAAACCATTGACGTGTGTCCTGGGTTCCATTGTTTGTGCTAATCTTGCCGACATCCTGCTCTGAAATAAGCTCCAGGTCTGTTACAGGTTGTGCTTGTCTGGCAATGGAAGTCTTGGTTGTGACAGGAGCGTTCGTAGGGTCTGTCTTCTCATTGGTGACGCAAGAAAGCTGCTCCCCTTCCACCACATACGTGTCCACCTCACTGTTATAGTACCTGTGGTAGGAGTGCATGACCTTGTGCTTCACCAGCAGGTGTAGCTCCATGGAATCGTACCGCCTGATGTACAGATTATCGTTACACAAGAAACACCGCAGCCGAGAGGTTCCCGTGGCGACAGAATTTGCATTTAACACCCCCTCCGACGAAACGTGCGCTGTGGTATCGCTCGAAGGACCTGCTTCCTCCCTTGTGTCATTAGGCTGCAGCTGTGCGTCTGATCGCCTGCCCACAGCAGTGTAACTGTAACATAACTCAGTGTTGGCTGTTACCTGGTGGCTGTACTGAAGATGGGCTCTCATCCCTGACAACGACGTGGTCTTACAACCGTTCCTACACAGACAGCAGGTGTACCCGTACTTCCGTTTAGCTCTTCTCGCCTTCCGTCCAGCCCTGTTTGGCGCTGTTGTCTGCGACCGATCGTCGCCGTCTCCGAAGACTTCGCGCTGCATGTACAACAAGTCGTTCAGCTCAGTGTTCTGCCGACTCTTGATGTCTCTCAGTCTTACGCTTCTCCTCTCAGAGACTCCTTGCAAATCATTCTCCCTCGCAGTCTCGGTTCCTTCGTCCACACATACCGGTTGATGGTTTTCTGTCGGCAAGTCTACATCCATGGGTACTTCTCCATTGGCACCTTCTCCTGACACACTCAGAGTTTCCTGCTCCGTCTCTGAGGTGCAGATGATAGTATCGTCGTCAGAGTCGGAAGGTTGACTACCTGTCTGGTCAGGACTTTCCTCTCCATGGTTGTCCCGGTTGTGGGCATCCTCTTCAGGTAGCGACGTGACGTGAAACAACACATTTAAATCTACTTCGTCCTGTGGGTCTTGTTGACTTTCAGGGGCTTCCTTAGCATTCTTGTCTGCGAGGCTTAAGCTTAAGGAAAGGATGTAATCGCTGCTGGTGCTGTTGTCTGGATCAGATTCCATCTCAAGACATTCCTGATTGTCCTCTTTTTCTTCTACTTTCCTCTGCATACTTGCAATGTTCTTGTCTGTATTGTCCAGTTCGGAGGCACCGCTGTCTACACCTGTACTTTTGTCGGACACAGATTTGCTAACATCTTGGACAACGTCTTCCAAGTCTGGTTCTATCTTTATTATCTTTTGCCGGCCTTTCAAAGCTGAAGCCTCTAAGTCGGAGTCACAGGTAGCCACACTGATGCCATTGTTGGGAACAGATCTTGTCTTATTTTGGATCATCTCTTCTGCTTCTATCTTTATTTTTTGCGTGCTGTTGTCTGGCACAGGGTTTGTCTGCTCCTGAAAATCATCTTTTGGTTCCACCTTTATTTTCTGCAAGAGCGCCATATTTTATTTCATCTCAACAAGCAAAATAGAACCAAGTTGTGGGTTAAGTCTTGTTCTCCTTGTTGTCTTGAACCGGTTTCTGTGACATCAGGACAGGTGCCTATATAAGAAAGCACACCAACAGCATGTCATGAGTACAAAAAGTTTATCAAATGAGGTAAATCACATTTGATTTTAATCTGGAAACTGCAAAAGTTGTGACACTCAAAATCAAACTCAGCACAAGCTCTTTCACAGAGATCAGAATGCATGTGCAGCGACAGGAATTCTAGGTAATATGTCAAAGGGTAAGGCCCCGAAAAACAAAATTCCTTGTCTCGGTCATTGTTTTGATTTGCATAACAATGTCCTGGCGGCTTTTCTTTCCTTTTTCAGGGTTTTACCATTGACATATTACCTAGAATTCCTTTCGCCGTACGTGCATTCTGGTCTCTGTCAGAGGGCTTATAAATCTGCTTTGAGATATAATTAATGAGTCATCTGAAGAGGACTAAGCCATTTCTTTTTTTTTTTAATTTTTAATTTTCAAGCAATATTTATGTTATAACTTATGTGTAACGGGGGGGATCCAATGTCCGGTTACTGTTCTAAGTGAATGCGCATGGCTTTTGTCATCGTACATTTTACTGAGAACCCATAAAAAACAAGTCAAGATCTTGTTAACAACCATATAAGTGTGATTGAAGCTGTGCAGACATACATTTCATTTAACGGCAGCAACTACCGATCTGTAGTTAGATAGCGCGCAAAACTATTGGCAGGTTTTGACTTTCAGTGGAACGTTCTAACACAAAAAGGGAGTCCAAACTCCGATAAGTTAACAACCAAGCCATCTCTGTATATTTTTAAGCGTCATATGCATGCAAAATAACACTAAACTTCTGCAGTACTATTTTTTTGTCACAAATATATGCAATATTTTGAATTACGCTGCATATTTAAATACGTTTAGTTACAAGGTTTACCTCTCACGGCGAAACCAACCTGTCGCCAAAAATGAAAATGGCGGCACATTTGTTTACATCTGCCTGTGATTACACTTTTTCATTTTCGGCTTCTTAATTTCCCGCTTCAACCTCGTTTTAACAGCAGAAATGACTACAGGATTTCTTTAGTCGGTAGGGATCGATTTTCTTGAATGATTGGTACTCTACTGACGAGTTGACTAACTCCATCGTGTTGGGCATCGCTCGGCTTCCTTCATAGGTGATTGGCAAAGATGGCGGGGGTGACAGGGCCGTGAACATGCGGCATAATTTAGCTCCGATTATCCAACTATAAAAACAAAGACACGGCATAGCTGTGCTTCTTTAGGAAGTCTTATAGATATCCTTCTCATCTGTGGTGGTATTTTTCACATTTCGTATTTGACGATGAATAGTTTAAGAGTTTCCCTGGCCATGTTCTCGATAAGTTCGCTCGTCAGCATGCACGGAAGGCGTCAAACTTGTGTACTTTTTTCAATCGTTATCTGTTGGGGATTACCAACTTGGACACATACTCTGACTTTTCAGATATTTACAACAAGGTTTAGTCCATAACAAGTTGTACTTATCATGTGCAGACACTTATGCATATCTCCGCAAAAATGATTTTAAAATCCTACCGGAGTTTGGACCCCTACCGGACTTTGGACCCCTCCCGTTAACTTTATACGCTTCAATACTTCTACTTGCTTTAAATCACTTTCTGAAACCTGAGCTCGATGCATGTAAAGCACGTTGTGTTTTCAGTTATTTCGCATGCGCTAAGCATTCGCAAACCTTTAATTTGTCTATTTACCGGAATATAATAACGCTGTGGCTATTGACACACTCAGTGTGCCAATAGCCAAACAGGCTATTGACACACCGAGATTCCAGTCAGCCAATCAGAGCTTGTAACATGCCTTTACGGCAATATTTTACACAAGCAATAATTAATTAGACATTGTTCGGAAGATTAGACATTGGAATCTTTGAATCTTGGAATGAACGGACGTATTCAAGTTATGCCCTACATTTGGGTACCTGTTATTACGGCCTCTATCGTGTATGTTTGGCGTGGCGTAGTGGTGAAGAGCGTTGTCCCGGGAAATCAGTTTCCAGCTCCGACCCGGTTCGAGTCCGTCCCGGAGATTCAATTTTTCTTATCCCTTTTTAAACATCCCTTTGATATAAGAATATTTTATATAGTAACAACTTTTAAAGTTTCTGTTAGCATCATAAACCAAAACTAACACTGACCACAGAACATGTCATAATTTTCGGCCGTGTGGTTCCGGCGCTATCGGCAGCGACTCGGAAGAATATTTCTTTCACATTAAAAATAATGGACTCCGAGGTAAAACAACAACTATAACTTCGCTTCCCTAGTGATATAAGTTTTGAGGCCGCAAATTCTCCAATACGGCAGGAATTTGTCAGTAAACACAGCTGAAAACGTGTTCCTGACCGATCCAACATGGCTGCACATGCGGTGACAGTAAAACTAGCTCCCTATATAATAGCAGATTCCGATGTTTAAAATTGTGCCGTAAACACGTGAAAAAGATCGTATTTTGGGTTGATAATTGACACAGGATGCCATTTGTATTTTTCAGAGTGTTGATTGTCAAATATAATCGTAAGATTTCGTCATTTTAGTGGTTTCTAGCACTGGGTGTGTCGATAGCCTAACAGGCTATCGACACACTCAGTGTGCCAATAGCCTAAACAGGCTATCGCCACACTGGGTGTGTCAATAGCCTCGCTCATATAATAAATATGGTTCTGTTTGTCTTCTCTACTCTAAACAACCCCCCTCCCATATCACATCGGGTTCGCTTAAAAGGCTGGGCTGTCTACCAGGCCAGGCTACCTGGCCTGTCTACCTGGCCTGGTTATCACGTCAGGCTACTCAGATCCCCCCATTCATAGCCCCATCATGTGGCACTCAACCAAAATAGCTGATTGACAGGCATAGTAATTGCTAATCTTCAACACTGTCAGTGCCCTGAGGTTTGCCTGTCCACTGGCTGGACCCTTCGGGAATGTGTCTGGTAGGCCTTCCTTGCAGCTGTCAGGAACGCATTCAAGTACTATACCAGTACTGTGTTCGGTAAATGCTTTAGGGTGTTAGACCTAGAAAACAGAGGTCCTGGGTTCAAATCCTTTGACATGTCACAAAATCTGTGCTGTTAACAGTACTTTCCCCACTCTTACGTCTTAGAGATTATTGGCAGTGGAAGGAGAGGATTGGGCTCTGTCCTGGACACAAAAATTGTACAGTGGATAACAATCCACAGCCTCAAAAATGCTATGTGACTACTAAGATTTTATATGTCAACATGGCATACTAGCATAGAGAACAAGGAGGAGGTACATGTAATTGTACCCCCCTTGGTCAGTACAAGTTTAGCTTTACAGTGAGCAAGTGATTTATGCTCTCCCATCTTGTTGCACAAGCTGAGTTTCTGTTCTAGAAGATAGATATTCAATAAAGAAACAAAATTCTGTTGCTGGCAAGCCCATTCTTACACACACACACACACACACACACACACACACACACACACACACACACATTTACACACACACACAAACATACACAAACACAGTGCTGATACTTGTGTTCCTGACATGCTGCAAGCAAGGCCTCCCAGACATATTCCCGAAGGGCCCAGCCAGTGGTGCCACTGTGGTGGACAGGGCAACCTTGGGTCACTAACACTAGCAGGGTTGGAGATCAGCAATTACTATGCCTGTCAATCAGCTATTTTGGCTGAGTGCCGTATGATGGGGCTATGAATGGGGGGATCTGAGTAGCCTGACGTGATAGCCAGGCCAGGTAGACAGGTCAGGTAGCCTGGCCTGGTAGACAGCCCAGCCTTTTAAGCGAACCCTATCACATCTGCTTGGACTTCACCGTGCAATTTTTGGTGCGAAAAATAAGACTTTAAACTTACCGTGTGCAGAGATCAAATAGCCATAACCTTTATAACTGCATCTTTTACCTACTTAAACATAAACAAGTCCATAAAACGTCAATTTATTGTTTATTCCGGACGATTTTCGCGTATAATTTTTCGCTCTGGGCCGTCCTGATTGCCGCGCACGGCATTGTGGGAGAAAACGCTGACCTACCCACAATCCTCCGCGCTGACCTTTCATTGGAAACAACTAGAAACTTCCGGTTAGGAAGAGAAAAAGACGTTTTTATTTGGTTTTGTGCGGATTTAACCGTTTTATCTGGGTTTCCCATGGCGCACACGGATGTTCAGGGCCTGGTAGCCCGGCTGACGAACCAGGCGTCCGAGAACCAGGCGCGAGTCGGGTGCGCGAAGTGCGGGTACACGGGACATCTCACGTTCGAGTGCCGCAACTTTCTACGGGCCAACCCCACACAGGTACGGACGGTGGGGAGGGGGGCGGTGGGGCATGGGTGTTTCTGTTCAGATTTGCACATGTGCTGGTGTGGAATAGATCAAGGAGGTTCTTTTTCAACCTCCTTGAATAGATAGATAGGGGACAAAGTTCTGTTCATCTTTAGAATTCCAGCAGTAGGTACATCCCTATGGATGCACAGGATGTGTTGTTTCGATTTGCATAACAATATCCAGAGTTGCTTTATGTCTCACCTTTGACATATTGTCCATTATTCCTGTCTTTACACATTTGCATTGGAAATGGTGAACATGCCCACTAGTATTATGACTCAATTGTGTCAATTGAAATTTGACATAATTTATTTAAAAAAAGATAAACTGTTTTCCTGAAATTTGGGAATTTGTAAGAAGAAGACCTGTGTGTAACCCGACCGACTAGGCTTGACATGTTAAATAGTACATAATGGGCCTTCATATATGTCATCATCATTCTATAATTGTACTGTACCTCATCTATACTGGTAATGGTCTTTCCAATTAACAACTTTCCGTCTGCCCCATTACCCCAGGACATCATGCTGGATGTGAGCAGCACCAGTAGTGAGAACAGTGAGGAGGAACTTGGCTCCGAGGCACTCGCTAAGCGCATGGCGGCGGCAAAGAAGGACGCGGAACCCAAAACCAGCGGCGACAAGAAGAAAAAACACAAGAAACACAAAAAGTCATCCAAGCACAAGAAGAGGAGGAAAGACTCCAGCTCCGAGTCGGATTCTGAAGACGAAGAAAAGAGTAAAAAGAGGAAGAAGTCTTCAAAGAAGTCAAAAAAGAAACACAAAAGAAGAAGGCACTCCAGTTCATCAGACTAGCCGACTTTTCTTTTGTATGGACAATTTCCATGTGGCGTGCACATGTACATCAACAATGGTAGAAGCATCAGAAACTTTCCAGAGCATGTACGAACATTACTGTCCCTTTATCATTGTTCAAGTCCAGAGGTTTTTTAACGTTTAGCCTGCTTAGGCACCAGATGGACAATTCGCAAATGTTACCCTTACAACAATGTGTGTAGTCTCAAAATGTTGGAAACATTCAAGTGTTTTCAGGGCAGATGTTGAAGAATATTAGTATTAGTCCCTGTATCATTGGTCTATAGGTTTGGCCCCAGCCTGCTAAGGTAGCCCTTTGGGACCAACTTTGTATTGGTTATAGTAGGGGTCGAAATACTTTTTTCTGCCTACCTGCACTGGTGCAGGTAACATAGAAAATTACCTGCACCAGACAAATTTTACCTGCACCACTCTGAATTTAGGAAGTTTTGATCAACCTAAAATTGTTCAGGAACCATTGCTATTTTTTCTTTTATACTTAATAACATTCAATGCAGCTAATAACAATCCACATTACATTTACACCATACGACGTTTTTTAGACACCAGAAACACCTGCACAGCTCCAGTTTTACCTGCACTAACCTGTATATACCCAGTACATGGACCAGTGCAGGTTAGGTGCAGGTAGACACCAGAAATACCTGCACAGCTCCAATTTTACCTGCACTAACCTGTATATACCCAGTACATGGACCAGTGCAGGTTAGGTGCAGGTAGACACCAGAAATACCTGCACAGCTCCAATTTTACCTGCACTAACCTGTATATACCCAGTACATGGACCAGTGCAGGTTAGGTGCAGGTAGACATCAGAAATACCTGCACAGCTCCAATTTTACCTGCACTAACCTGTATATACCCAGTACATGGACCAGTGCAGGTTAGGTGCAGGTAGACACCAGAAATACCTGCACAGCTCCAGTTTTACCTGCACTAACCTGCATATACCCAGTACATGGACCAGTGCAGGTTAGGTGCAGGTAGACACCAGAAATACCTGCACAGCTCCAATTTTACCTGCACTAACCTGTATATACCCAGTACATGGACCAGTGCAGGTTAGGTGCAGGTAGACATCAGAAATACCTGCACAGCTCCAGTTTTACCTGCACTAACCTGCATATACCCAGTACATGGACCAGTGTAGGTTAGGTGCAGGTAGACACCAGAAATACCTGCACGGCTCCAATTTCACCTGCACTAACCTGCATATGCTGGTGATATTTCGAGCCCTGGTTATAGGGTTAGACAGAAATGGTATTTTGTGAGTCAGTCATCTGTAAGGGAGGTTTTTGTGGCAAGGGACCATTTATACCAATCTCCAGGGCCATCAATCTATGTATAAAATTACAGGATAAGGGAGAAATTCTTTGTACACAACCAGTGGGTACTTACATAGCTTACGTTTTGATGTCTCTCAGACACCTTCGTCAGAGCTTCTAACTGGAGTTCTGCTTCTCACCGCTATATGTAGCCGATGTAGGTGGCGCTTTTGCGGTGAGAAAACAATCCCAAACATGGCTTAGTTTGTATCCCCCCTCGTCCCCGCTATGAAAGTACCCACTGGTTGTGTACAAAGAGTTTCTCCCTTATCCTACATTCTACCAACCTGACGAAACTATTTTCGGAAATATAAAATTACAATAAAAGTCACATTTATCTGCATATTAAGCATGATCTTGTAGAACTGTGACTGTTCACGCCAAGCTGTTGTTAAAAACTAGACAAAGACCAACAATTGCCTCTTTGTTGTTCTTCCAAAGTTGTGAAATGTAAAAAATTTAAATAAAACCATCATTACATTTCTGACAGCTATCGTTGTTGAAAGTACTTATACTAAACTGGATGCTACACTTGCGGGCTCATAGTTAGGTGGAAAATCCAGCTTTTGATTCTGAACTGACAAAAATTGTTCCATATGTCACGGACATGTGGCGCATCAGTAGCAATTGTGCTTTTCCTTTGGCAATAAAGGTATTTTGGGATTTTATCCGATTAGAACTCATTCATTCTTCAATCTATAATTGTCTCTGATGGTGCAGATAGAACAACACAGAAACACAAAGTCAAGGCATTACTTAATACATGTATTACTCTTTGAAATCAGTCTCGTCCAAACCAACACATCACCAGAAAGTTTAGAGGCGACCATTAGGATCTGATCTGGGATGTCCCTGTGGCTCAACTGGTAGCAGGCTCACTGTTGATATCCTTTTTCCAACTGGTTGTAACTGGGAGACCTCGGTTCAACTCCTGGAAAGGACATCTTGGTTGGGGCTGCACCTGTCTTTTTCCTGGGGCAATTACTGTCGTATTGAGGTCACCTGAGTGGCGCCGAATGGCAGCTCGCTCCAGACACTGCGACAGTCGTATTGAGGTCACCTGAGTGGCGCCGAATGGCAGCTCGCTCCAGACCCTTGCGATTTAGCCCCGCCGATTGTAAGCTCCTCGCAATTCAGCCCCTGGCTGCAAAGAGTGAGTAGTCGGCCCAGCCAATAACAATAACAAACAAAAATGGGGATCCCGTGTTCAAGGAGGGGCCTCGAGCACGTTTACATGTAAGTGGAAGGGCTAGGAACGGTGGACCCCTCTCTGTAAAAATATACCTGCTGCAGAAACAACAAGGAAACTTACTGCAGTTCTCTATGTGCCACTGGACACTACAAGGTCAGTGCTCGAAATACTTTTGTCAGCCAGGTTGTCCAAGTGGCAACCTGAGTCAAAAGCCATGTTGCGCCATCAACATTTCAGGTTGCCCCGCTTTCAAGTCATTGCTTATATGTAACTATGTAATATTTTCATGTTATAAAAAAATAGATACAAAAGCTTATGCATGTATGTGGGGGCAAAAACAGTGTTCCAACTGCAAAATTAAGTTGCGCAAAGCAAAATGTGGTTGCATTTTCAAGTGGGTATTTTGAGCTCTGAAGGTGAACATCATTAGGATCCGATCTACCTTTACATTAGACCATTACATTGACACTGGATCACCAACCAGTAGAAAATCAGAGTAACTTTATTGACAACACGGGCAGCTTTCATCTCATCATAGTACCAATTCTGTCACTCCTGCAGAAAAAAAACATGCTTAACTTCATGTCAATCAAACTTAAACTATCTCCACCCTGACTAAGGACGGTACAATCATCTACGGAACATTTTGGAGAACTAGACCTCAAATAAATCATTGTAGATTAACCTAATGATAAATCAGACATAAATAAACAAAAGGCACAGAGTCATAGAGATTCTAGTTTAAAGAATAAAATGACTCGTACCCTACTTTTCACATATCTAAATCCATTACCTAAATGTATGATGACCTTTATAACTAACATGGTAAATGTTATTTACCATTTAGTAGTAGGGAAACTACCTATACCCAAACAGAAAAAATTAAAATAATAGGACTTACTACAGTGTAGCATTGATCGCTAATATAGTAGTGGTCAAATTCAGTGGCTACATTTTCATATCCGTTACATGATCACATCTATTAACTGTAACATTGGCAAATAGAGAAGCTTTCTTCTTTATAATGTGATGCAAACACAGTGGCAACAGTATGGAGAAGCTTTCTTCATAGAACGGTAACATTTCATTTCATTTCATTTACACATTCTGTGTAAGAAGAATGTTTTCTGTACAACTTATGCATAAATGTCATTCAAAATCTCAACCTCAAAAATCAATGCATAGCACTTTCCATTAAAATGGAAGAAAACTCAAATATAAACTGAAATCCCTACTCCGTCCCATCAGTTGAGTGTCAGACTTGCAAAGTCCTCCAAAATTGCAGCACAGTTGAGTAGTTGAATGTGTTGTACATTTTGTATCTCCGTAAATATTACAGAGACCCCTACCAAAAAGGATAAGAGTTAACCTGACTTGTACTGTAACTTAGGTATCCAGTGCAAAGTTGGTTGTACAGAAGGGCCTTGGGAAGTGGAGGGTTAACTAACACACTACATAAGGAAAACTCAAACTTTCTCTGTGGTGTAAGCGGATGCCTCAATATGTCATATATTCTGTCCCAGAACTTGTATGGATCCAACCTAGCTAATTCTAATGTCTTCAAGTGAAAGTGACCCTTCAAGACCCGTGTTTCACTTTCCTTCCTCTGTGCTTACAAGACGTTGTCTGAAAGTACATGACGGACACAAATCTCGGCCCACCCTGCGTTCTACCCGTTCTTCTTCTCTGTACCGTACTGTCACTGTTTACAACATTTTCTCCCCTCCCTTCCTCTAGTCTTTCTACAGTTCTCTGTGACTCTGTTTCCCTCCCTACATCTGCAGTCTCGTCATGATTATTAGTACACTTGACAACGGAGCAATCGTCAGTTCTATTGTCGTTTAACACGATATTCCGCGTCTGTCCGCCCGTACGCGTGATGTTCACCTTCCCCCACGGGTACCGCATGACGACGCTCCCGCCTCCGCACTGTCTCGTTTCTTTCGTGAATCTCGTGACGTTCGACGCCTTCCTCACGAACCTGTACGACACGCCTCCGTTCCTAGTTCCGCTCTCCTCCGCCGCCTGACAATTCTGCTTCACAATCCTCACACTCTGCCTCGGTTGGATCACCACAGTCCTCTGTACCTCAGACTCCTCCTTGCTTCTACGCGTAACGCTATCTACGGATCTCGGGCTAACTATTCTGATCTGCCGTTTGGGCGTGATGATGGATATCTGCTGGTTGGGGCTGATTATTCTAACCTGGCGGCTACGAACGTTCGCGACCGCTCTGCTTCCCGCCGTGATGCCGATGTGGAAAAAGTTGGTCCTTCTCGAAATCAACGTCTTCGCTGCTGCTTCCGGGGTTTTCTGGGCGTGGCCGCATCTTTGGTTGTCATGGTGAGAGCTTGACAGCTTGGTGCAGTCCTGTGACCAGGTGGAAACTTGGTTGCTATGGCGATGGTTGTTATGGTGATGGTTGTTATGGTGATGGTTGCTATGGGGATGGGGATGGGTGCAGTGGGCAGGGCCTTCCTCAGGCGCTTTTAGGGATGGCGTACTTTTCTTTTCCCTTTTCATTGATGACGCAAACATGCTGGAAAATAAGAAATAAAAGATCAACATTAATCAAAACAAACTTCAACTTCGTCTCAATGCAATACAAGTAAACACTAGCCCAGAAAACACATGCTGAAAAAAAGTTTTTGGTCAGAAGCTACACTTTGCTGATGTAATGATCGACTCCCACTGAATCATTGATATCAGTAAGCAGCAACAAACTTCATTTGTTCCCATTTCAGTTTTTGAACACAGTTATGTACAGTACAGTACACTGTAATAAAATCAACAAGATCAAATAAAAATGGATGAACAAGAAATCATCAATCTTTGTGTCTTTGAATGTTTTGTCCCATGTTGCCACCAAAATCAATTCATAACTATTTACTAGAGCAAAGTGATAAATGGACTCGAATCATGTCTTTCAGTATTCTTTGTTTTGTACCATGTATGTAAAATTGTGTATATAACCGTTAGACTTATAAAACTCAGTTCAGTTCAGTAAGACTCATTAGGGCCTTAAATTGTATCTCTGTTAAATACTTTGTCTGACCCTTGCCTCTTCCCTCATGACCTCAATGAAAAGCATCCTGCAGGCCGATTTGAGCTTTCACGAATAAACAAAGGTTCAAACAAAAAACTCCAAAAGTCTAACTGGTCTCCACTAGATAGGGCGGGGCTTTTTGGACTGTACCATTTTTTCATGAGGGTAATATATTTAAGTTTGACAGACGCACATACGGCTAATTTTGGACCCTCTGTGCAAACTAACGTCTATTTTAGCAAGTCGGTTGTTTACCCAGAGACTCAGATTGCATTCGCACATACGTCATAGGCACCTTACGAGGCTGGTTTTATTTCTCTGGCCTATTCTGCGTATGTGCCATTTAGCAACTACAGCTGATTATCAAAAAATAAGCGAGAAAAATCATGAGTCAAGCTGGCAACAAACTGATCATCAAACTGATGGAAATCTTAATATTGTAAATTTGTTTTCTGTGATACCATCAATTCATAGGTTTTGGATATAAACCTACTGATCAACAGATGTCATTGATGAAAGACAGTGGATGCTGTTTTAAATGTCTGCCCATTTCCAAAATCATATCTACATATCTCCTTCGGTCAATATTGACCATGGTAACATCCTTATTGATATCAGCCCTACAGCGTCAGCTGTAGCTAAACAGTCCGATACGAGAATGACAGTCTCTGCCACATAGGGCACATCTGTAAGCTGACTCAGGTCTGACTCAAAATCATTCGTAGTTGCTTGAGTAACTGCTATATTCGACGCAAGCATTGAAAACGTTTTGTGACTCAAGTTTAACCCCTTACCAGGAACCAAACTTCAAGTTCACGAGTCAGATTTGTTTTCAGTGTTGTTTTGCTCGGCAAGGCATCATGAATATCGTGGCACTTTTCCAAGTTTACAAAATACTTTCTCATGGCAGCTGGCCATAAAACCCAGGAAGCAACAACAAATACATTGTCAATGTCACGTATCCACATCTACTCAATGAACCACTCAGCTTCTATGTATATACTTTCTGAAATACATTTTTGTTTAAAATCATAGAAAAAAATAGCTAGGGAGGCAGCCAGGCTTCAACTCGGACCTTGAGTTCAACTAAGGGGAAAACTATATGAAACAAACCCAGCAGAAGTGTAGATATCTCCTGTGTGTATCTTCCCTTTTTTTCCCTAGTCAGATGGGTCCTAATGTTTGCTTTGGTGGATATATCCAAAAGGTTTCCTTTTTGTTGACTGTGACTAAGTTCCGTGGTAATCAATCACTCTTAGGAGGAGAGCATAGCAGACAGCAGGCTGGCAGGTCCTTGTGTTTCTGTGGGTGGAGTAGTTGGTCACGGGTATTCATTATTATTAACTACGATTCCATTGGGTTTTGCATGTGTATCCTTCACTCTTACATTGGAAATACAATAGAAAAGTGTCCCAATATGTGTGTACTGTATGACAGAACTTTGCGAGGGCGAATGTTGACTGTGGGCTGGCATGTTTAGGGAGGGTTGGGGACAAAGAAAAAACAGTAGAAAAGTGCCCCAATATGTGTGTACTGTATGACGGAGCTTTGCGAGGGCGAGTGTTGACTGTAGACTGCCATGTTTAGCCAGGGTTGGGGACACAGGAAAAACAGTAGAAAAGTGCCCCAATATGTGTGTACTGTATGACAGAGCTTTGCGAGGGCGAGTGTTGACTGTAGACTGGCATGTTTAGCCAGGGTTGGGGACACAGCCAGCCCACGGCAGTTGACACTGTCAGCACATATATAGTAACACATGACCCAGTTTGATGCTGTCTACAGAGAGGTATGGAGAACAGCCAGGAGTGGCCCTTCTCAGAAAGGCTGTAAGGGGACACTGTGGTAGGATTCTGTGTTACACAATTTATTGCTGTTGGGGGCTGACTGACTGGGTCTCTTCCTCCAAAGCTTGTGGCCATTTGCCTCTAGATCGAGAGAAACATTCCTTTTCCTAGAGTGACTGTTACTATGGTGACTTGTCACCACACCTCCAACACCATGGTAACAGACAGTTCTCAGTATGACAACAATTGGCTGATCATAGGACATATCCAAAATCAACTACTTCTCCTGACTTATAAACAGACAAACTTAATAGCTCCCGAGTGTCATTTGCGGAGAGGACAGAGGAGACTCGGGAGCTATGATATGGCTGGATACCAGGATGTCGACGGGCCTGACTAGTGGTAGGACTGCTATAAGTGGCATTTAGTCAGGCTACCATGTTAGGATCCAAGGCCACCCCAAATTAAGTATACGGTTCTGTTTTTGGATCCTGTTACAAAAGCTATCTAATTGTTTTTGTAGAATCCCTCACCAACCTTATACAATACTTTAACAAGTTCTGCCAAGAACATTGGAATTAGTAGTGAATTACCAATTTGAAAGTACATGCTATAGAATCCTTAACAAATTACCAATCTGAAAGTACATGTGAGATATCATAAATATACTCACATTGAGGTCCCGGAAGAACTCATTGAAGTCCAGGGCATAACCAACCACAAACTTGTCGGGCACCTCGAAACCGATGTCTGCAAATCAACAAGAGAAACAGTTAGAAAGTCTGTGGTGTACAGGAACACCAAGGTCCGGAGTTAAGGAGTGTGTCTCTAGACTTGTATTATTTATAGTCCTCCTTACATTTCTGTTCCACCTATTATGAAGACAGTCTTCTGAATTTCTTCTTCTCCTGGCAGTATCTGCAGATTTATCTTCTATTGCAGCACCAACCTTAACAGCCTTATACACGCACAATGTTTTTCACAACCTGACAAAATCTTTTTTATGAAGATTTTGCTGTGCCTATTTGTAATGTGAAGAGTGCATCAAATGTGTGCAACTTTATCTACAATAGAGATAACAATAGACAGAGTTTGGTTTTAAAAGACCTCAGAGATCGGGTGATCTACAGTGCTACTTGTAGCAGGTCTGGTAGGACGTTCAGTACTTTGAAACTATCAATCAAAACTTTAATGCCTTCCCCATACATGTATATCCACACATATGTCAAATGTCGTCAAACGTCCACTGCGCTTCTTTCAAACAAAATCAGCAGAATACGAAACTAACAGACAGCCTTTACTTGAATCTATAAATCCACCTATAATGCCTTCCCCATACATGTATATCCGCTCGTATGTCATACGTCGTCATACGGGCGACACCCAGTATACATTCCTGTAAGTTCCTGTCATCGAGTGTAAAAGTAGTGAGCCGATGACGTCTGTCACTGATATCATTTCACATTCCAGCAGAACTCCGCAGCTACGTGCCAATATTCACTCCCCTATACAGTAGAAGCCAGTCAATTGTACAACGGATTAACGTACACTTCTGTTAACTGCACGGAATCACCTATTCCAAAACGGAGTGATCCAGCTGCAGCTGGATAACTTTGCATTATTGCACCAGCCAGATAATTGCACTGAATACACTGGCGAATAGGCTGTGCAATTAAACGGTTTCTACTGTACCACTGGAACAACAGACTGGGAACTATCAAACTTTCTGTACAATCTTTGGGTCGGAAATCTGAGCAGAAATTTGGATAAGAACGTTCCTATCAATGCTTGAATCATGGATGGGTCAAATACTACTTTATGAACAAATACTACTATACCTAACACATTGCTACCACTGAAATAACAGTTTGTGAACTACCCGGTATCACACTATCTATCGGGTTTTTGGGTCGGAAATCTGGGCAGAAATTTGGAAAAGAACGTTCCTAACAATACTTGAATGATGGTTCAAATACTATATTATGAACTAATCATATTCTATTTACCACATTAACATCACTACAACTGTGCCAGTAGGCTGTGAAGATGTTTACTGATGTTCGAGACAAAAAACATAATTTCTATATTTCAAAATAGCCCAGGAACCTCATCTGTTAACACTTAGGCATTATCTGAATTCCATATCCATAAACACCTTGTCAAGTGCTGAGGAAACAATAACAGCATTAACAACATTTTTTCTGGCAGGCTACAGAACGCTTCTTATACCAAGTTATTTCAACATTTTCATCCTAAAACTAAGTCAAACAGATTTATCTTCTGATATCAAAGTTCAAAATACACATTCCCATTTCTGGAAACAAAAACCAGCTTGCTTGATACGATTACAAAAAAGATGGACATGAAAATACTCCCGAGGAGCTAGCACTGTGCCTTCAAAATAAGCCAACTCCCAGTTACCAATCAACACTTTCCTCCTAAGCCTGTTAGGAGTAAAACATATTGCTTACCAAATATTCCTACAACTTCCATCAACCATTTCTTACACACAAAATAATTTGCCTAATACTCACAATAACAAAACGGATACACACAGGAAAAATCCGACTCCCAGTCCTGCCTTCCCAATAGCTAAGCTCACTCCGACTACTCCTGACCAAAACTCAGCCCCGCCCGCCCCTCCCTGGGCTTATATCGCCCCTCACACACACCCCTCTCGGGTGACACATCCACCCTGTTTCAGGAATGCATTGACAAAACCAGCCCCCGTCCCGCGGGTATTTTTGTCCCGCTGGGCTAAATTTGGCTCCCCACTTCCGTGGACTTAGTGGGCGGAGGCTATATATAACCCGGGCAGGGAGCCAGTTATAGTTTAACTGTCGGGCTGGGTTAGGGTAGCCTTGCCCATGACTTATACACACAGCAGAGGGCTCCAGATTTATTTTGGGGGACTAAGTGCACTGGTTCACCCTACTTAAAAAACTCAGTGTTTATGGGTGCACCACACACAGTTCTGGAGTAGCCTTGCCCAAATAACACCAAATAAATACATTGTACAAATACATTGTACACTCTCTGGACTAAAATGAGAAACTCTGGGTTAGTCAGAATGGTCGGATATGTAATAAACGTCATATCAAACTTGGAAAGGCCACTCTATCTTAATTTCTTGGGTCTCTGACATCTTAAGAAGAAAATGTCCACCAATTTTTTTTTTCTGTGGGTGCACCGGTGCACCTAAATTGTAGTTTTACGTATACGTATGTATTAAAAGATATCAATAGACTTATACACACAGCAGAGGGCTCCAGATTTATTTTGGGGATTCAGTGCACTGGTTCTGCACTCAACCTAAAAAATTGGGTGCACTGAAAAATTTTTGGGTGCTCCACATACAGTTTTGGAGCGTCCAAAATTTGGAAGAACCAAAATTCCAACTCAAAATTATCAAACAAGTACTATGACAGACATTCTACTATCTTAATTCCCACATTTTGATGTCAACAATGTGGTGCATACCAGTATACTTTGATGTCTTTACATTTCTAAACCTACAAGTACTTGGGTGCACTGGTGTACCCACAGAAAATTATTGGATGCACAGACCCAACTTTGGGTGCACCCAGTATTTCGAGCACTGCAGCACCAAATAAACATGGACTAATGGAGAAACTCCAGGTTAGTCGGAATGGGAAGGTCACTTTGAATTTGGAAGATCCAAATTTTAAGGGCAACAAGTTGGAAAACAACCATTCAACTTCATTCTGGATATACAAGTTCAGTTGAGTTCATATGTCATTAAAGAGTATGCTTTTCTAAATTCATTTCTGCTATTAAACGTTCGAAATATGCAAAGCTGTTGCATTTAGCATAACCAAAGCAATCTTGGTAATCAACTTTGTATGTGGCATACAGTTGTGCTACATATTAATGTACGTGTTACCATTAATAGCATGATTTATGCTCTTAAGACTTTACTGGGTTAGTTAGAATGGTGGTCATATCAAACTTGGAAAAACGCTATCTTAATTTCTTGGTTCTCAGAGACAGAATCAGAACAATATGTTCAGCTCATTTATCCACCTACGTAGGTCAATTTATTTATACTTTATTCCAAATGCGAGATCAGATCACTCATACATACATACATGTACATGACTACTGCTATCAATAATATATTGTTGTTCTGTATGTAGCCTCATACTGTCTATATTGCTATCAGGTTTAATCGGTTGTCATATATTGTAGTGTGTGCAATGTTGATGGCATTGCTGCCCCTACGGCCGGTGAGGTTATGGGACCGGTGAGGTGAGGTGAGATACATTGTACCTTGTGCAACTGTTGAGCAATAAAGTTCATCAACACATTATTAGAAATGTTTAGCCCATACTCACAGTCAGGCCTGTATCCCACACTGTGTGGTGTTCTTTTCACCAGTAAACTGTGGACAAGGAAATACAGGGTTAAAAAAACAAGTACCCGGGGTTAACAACACAGGAGTGAGGTGTTCGAAATTCGTTTTCCTAGAATAATCACAGAGTGAAACTCTGCACCGGAAAGGGTTGCAGTCCTTAGCATGGGACATTAAGCTGTTATCCACTTTTTCTTGTGCTTGTCAAAAAGAGCTATCAGAATTTCCCCGGTGCAATGAGCCTGTAAATACTGTACATAGTCTTTCTTCTCTGTCTCGACCAGTAGAAGAATAGCTTAAGCTGGATTGAGATCGCTCAACATTCCAACAGACAATAATCCTATCAATTTTCATTTGTAAATCTTTACATTTTCATTAGATTCATGTCATGGATATCAGATTTTTGAAACGGACGGGGTGAATTCTTTTTCCGTCTCAACAAGCAAATTTCCATCCCAGGATGGAAGGACGGGTCCTGGAGACAGTCCTGATACAGTTACAGTTACAAAAACAGTAGAAGCCAGTTAATTGCACAACAGATTAACGCACACTTCTGTTAACTGCTATAAAAGACTATAAAAATGGTACATGCTGCTTTCTCTGCTTAGCACTCAGCATTCGGGAAAGAGTGTGGAAGTTGAACACACACCACTACCAGTGGACTAGCCCCCTGCTGTAGTGATTGCGTTGTGTGTGGCCCAGGGCTAACGAAACAGAGATGGGCACCGCCCTATGCGCCAGAAATGGGCACTGCCCTTGGCGCGGGAAGGGTTTAACTTTTTTAACTCTGTTAACTGCAGAAATCCCAAACCCCCAAATCCAAAACTGGTGCAGTCCAGCTATATAATTTTGAATTATTGCACCAGCCAGATAATTGCACAAAATTCACTGGCAAATAGGCTGTGCAATTAAGTGGCTTTTACTGTATACTATAATTTCTTCCCAACACAGACAACAATGCTACCACACCACCCACCTGACTACTCGGACTTTCTTTGGCTCATAATCCTTCACAAGATCCAGCAGTTTTAGCATAGTTCTCCCTGTGTCGATGATATCCTGTACATAAAGGCAAAAATTCTGTGAGTAGCAGGGTTGGACAAGTTCTCTAAAATTCAGTTGTCTTATAATTATCGGGCAAGTACATAGAAAATTTACTTTACTTACTAACTTTTCACTTGTCCGGACATTTAAATGACATTTGTCTCTGTCAGTAAAATCTACCAATCTCAACATGTTGATAATCAATCAAAACATTTTCTTTTCCAGAAAAAAATGTCTACTCTGTAGAATTCCTTAAGGCACAAACATTTAATACAGAAGGGGTAATAAAAGAAATAGAGCACTTACCTCTACAATCATAACATTCTGAAAAACAGAGAAAACATTCTGTTAGTGGGTCACTGGGCAAAGTAAGAACAGTAATCTCAAATTTTCGACTGTGCCACAATTAGCACGCTTAGAGGCATTCGATTTATTATGTGTGATGCATAAAGTTATCATCCAGTCCAAACATTCAAACAAAACAAAGCTTGACACCAGTATCAAACGTTATCGAAGCCCAGGTATGACAGGAGGATTCGAAACCAGACAAAAAAGAACAACATTTCTAGCAACATCTTAAAACGCCAGCTGTGTCCTCACCTTGCCCCTTAAGTTCTCCAAGTTGTCTCCTCCGATGACTTGGATCTTCCCAGTCTGCTTGTCATTCTGTACAGGGGAGAGATAAACTTCAGTTTCAAACACCTCAGCAACAAGTTTTCTTAATATCAGTTTGTTTCTGAGATCTTTGATTGTAGCACATCAATGTACAAAGTCAAACTTGTGTAGTTCCACCTTTTTTCATGTACTCTGATCTCAAGTAAGAGTGTAGGACCAATTTCTCAGCACAGGATCCAGTAAAAACAAACTACACATGTAAGTCTATGCTGAGTGAAACACAAGAGGCAAACAGAAGAAATGTGAATAAAGAAAAACAAAGTTTCAGCTCAAGCCTTGAGTCCAGAGTTACTGGTTAATCCAAGCTAAGCACCTAGCATTTCCTAACAAAATAAAGAACATCTTGCCCAAGCAGAACAAAAGTGAAGAAAAAAAAGCTACAGCTCGCAGGTGAGATCTAATCAGGACACCTGGGCGCACCTGTCCCACCTGGTAGCTCTTGAGCCGGATGAAGTCCACGCTCATCTGGAAGGACCGGTCTGACGTCCGGTTCAGCGCGCTGATGTAGTTCAGCAGGTCTCCGAAGAACCGGTACCCTCCTTTCAGAACACACAGGGCCACGATAGGCTCCTCGTAACCAAAGTCACTCACGATGTTCCGCGCCAGTCTCTCCGTTCTGTCACAACAACAACAACAACAACAACATGGTAAACGTTTGTGCCTGTCCATGATTAGTCCATGCGAAATGTAACCTCTAACCTTTGACCCTTATCTGCCCATGATGAGTCCATGCGGAATGTAACCTCTTACCTTTGACCTTTACCTGTCCATGATGAGTCCATGCGGAATGTAACCTCTAACCTGTGGCCCTCATCTGCCCATGATGAGTCCATGCGGAATGTAACCTCTTAACTTTGACCCTTACCTGTCCATGATGAGTCCATTCGGAATGTAACCTCTAACCTGTGGCCCTTATCTGCCCATGATGAGTCCATGCGGAATGTAACCTCTAACCTTTGACCCTTACCTGTCCATGATGAGTCCATGCAGAATATAACCTCTAACCTGTGACCCTTACCTGTCCATGATGAGTCCATGCGGAATGTAACCTCTAACCTGTGACCTTTACCTGTCCATGACGAGTCCATGCGGAATGTAACCTCTAACCTTTGACCCTTACCTGTCCATGATGAGTCCATGCGGAATGTAACCTCTAACCTTTGACTCTTACCTATTCATGATGAGTCCATGCGGAATGTAACCTCTAACCTTTGACCCTTACCTGTCCATGATGAGTCCATGCGGAATGTAACCTCTAACCTTTGACCCTTACCTGTCCATGATGAGTCCATGCGGAATGTGACCTCTAACCTTTGACCTTTACCTGTCCATGATAAGTCCATGCGGAATGTAAACCCGCTCAAGGTCGTCCTCGTAGTGTTTGGGGATACAGAACATGGAGAGGTCGTACCCCTTCTCATCGTCCGATATCTGTAAATAAACAAACAAACAAACAAATGACATCATCACATGTTCATCAATGCCTTACTCTTAATATTCCCATCCATCCATGTTGTTATTAGAGCTTGTTTGAATAAACTACACGTACTAAAAAATTATTCATCAAGGTTATACATCTAGGATAACAATATCTATTCACAAACAAATCAACCTCTACTGGATAAGAAACAGAGATTTACTCAATACTTCAAAACATTTTGAGTGACATCCATCACTCTTCATCACTGGCAGAACAAATCAATCATTCTAGTGATGCATGAGAGGAAGAGTGATGGATGTCACTCAAAACATCCAGGAGGTTTTCTCTGTATCTTGCCCAGCTAAAGAGATTGATTTGTTCGCAAATAAACATTCAACGTCCCTTTAGATAGGCTACTTTGTGAATGACTAAAAGCTACTTCAACTAATCTGTAGAACGGTCCTGCGAATCTTGCAGTAAAACATTCTGGCATCCACCAACCAACTAGCCTGAGTACCATCCTCCGTAGTGACCGCTGGCTCGCTACTTAACGTGGCTACTACGTGGTCAAGCAGGGAAAGGCGTGAGCCAGCGGTCACTACGGAGGATGGTACTCAGGCTACCAACCAACCTGTTGTCAGAAAAATTGCATGCCCTGTTATACAGAAACGAAAACAATTTACAGAAACAAGCCTACACAAACCACACACACTACTGCACGTGTGAGTGTGACACACACAAACCCTGTGAAACTGTAGGTCTGACATGTCCCAGCTATAGTAGACTCTCCTGTACTGTCACAGCTGTGAACAACTCCACATTCAAGGTGGGATGAACAAAGGGTCAGCATGGGGGTTTTCTTACACCTGGATTGTGTCATTTTTTTGTGGCCGAATTGTGGTGTAAATATTGCAAGGTGAACTTCCATTTGAAAGGAATCAAAGCAACCCGCCATTCAAATTCAAAACGTGTCAAAAAATTCACTATGAAATGTAGTAATTTTTCAACTGCAACAGGTAGTAAATGAGTATCAACATGTATTTATGCAATAGATTATTCATGTAAGAGAAACAGGAATTCCTGTAACCCCATTGAATGCATGCTTGTATGAGATTTTAAGCATGCTATCAGGTGTGCCCTTCCCAACATTAAACCAATACTACCCTGTAAATTTGCATATACATTGGAAGCTAGGAATGGCTTAAATTCTATATAGAGTGGTATGTAGTATTTCCTGTCATGAACAGAGCAAAGGGATAGTTGGGATGCCATCAGGAAAACATTGATGTAATTCATCAATTATGGATACCTGCTAGTGCTGAGTACTGTAAATGCACTTAAGTTTGCGGTGGTTTAAACTTTTATGTCCGCAGTTTTAGTGATTGTTTCACTGCAAACTCAAAACCACCGGCTACAAATTTTTATTGTAGTAATTTCTATTTCTACTTCTTTTCACCTATCCCATATGCAATGTCTAAGCACACCTTGTGTGTAATATGCATATATTATGCTGTGTAGAAGACACCTGTTCTTTCCGTCTGAGGCCGCACCCTTGCTGAGTTGCTAGTTTCTCACTGGCTATCCGTAAAGACACTGGGATTTCCATTTCTGTACAGTATGTGGATACATCGCTATCTAGCACTCACAAATCTCTACAAACACTACATTTACAATCACGAACTGAAAACAACCCCAATCACTCCATTTTCTCCTTACTGCGAAATCAAATCTCCACAAACTTAACTGCATTTATAGTATAATCCTCCCACCCAACCCAGGTGACACTAACACCCTGGTAATGCAGCATGCATTAGGGCTGCCCTTGTACAGCAGGGTGGAACTGTAAGTGGTGTACATTATGGTATAAGTGGTAATCTGTGCAGCATTCCCACCTGCTGCACTTTGTAACTGGTAAAACAGTGTGTGCTAAAGCTATAGGAGTAATGATAAATGAACCATCAACTTTCTACGCATCAGGAAATCTGTAAGTGCTACTCATTTCTTACTGTCAGAAGGAGACATAATTTTCTCTTAGATTGTGTCAACCTGATATGAACTCTGCAAATAGGAAAAAAAAATTATTCTGTTAATTGCAAAACTGCGTATCAATTATCATCGCTATCTTGATACACTATTTCAAGTGTATTTGGTAAAACTTCACAGCTCAGAATTTAACAGATTAGCCAACAGGTTGGAAGGATGCTGTTTTAGTAAATCTTTCTTACCAGCCAAGTTGTAACATATGTAATATATGGCTTGTCCAATGTTAAGTGGTAATGTTGGCAAGTTGTGGCACTCATAGGGATTAATTATCCCATAGGTATTACCAATAAGTGAATAACAATTTGTCAGCCCAAATCTACTGCACACAAAGGTGATTCCTTGGATCAAATTCTACTGGCACTCATCCAATTCCAGGGTGGGGCCTCAGCTTGGAAAGGTTGTAAGGGGTAATCTCCAAGCAGATCTCACGGTAGCATAAGATAATATCAAAAGCTGGCAGAGGAGTGAAGCTGGCTTAGGAGTGTGTTTCGCTGCAAGGCAAATAGACACCTTTTGGAGGACTACACTTCTTGGCCAGTTTGGTACTATCTTATGCCATTGCAGGATCTGCTTGGAGATTAGTAAGGGGTTGTATTTGTCATTTCGGATGGTGACCTTAATCCCTGTGTATGAGGAAGCTTTAGGACTTGGCCTGTGTCTTAAGTATCAACCCTCTGCATGTAAGAGAACCTAACATACTTATCGAGAAGATTAGGGGCGACCAACCGTGTCTGGCTAAAATCTGAGCCTTAGCGAGGTCTCATTAAAGAGGGTCTGCTTGGGGGGTCCCAACAACGATTTACCCTGAATTCTGAAGAACCCCCTACGTATTACGCTAAATCAAGGAAGGCAATTATGCTGAATTTGGTCGCCTCGCTAAGAATACTGTAAGTTCATTTAAGTTCGCGAGATTTTTAAGTTCGCGTATTTCGCTGAGACCTTCTCTTCGCGAAGTCATCTACTCGCGAACATGCATGTTCAACATCGTCCCCCTCCCCACACCTTCCTTCCAGTCTCAACTACGTGTGTACTATGATTGCAACTTATACCAATGACAAGACTCAATTGATAACAGACCATTTATTCTTTTCAAACCGAAATAAAAGTTAATTCAACACATTAACTATACATGGAGTCATTATTGTGTAGATATGTGCCACTGGCGAACGGAGAAAAAAGAAACTTGTCGGCTTTGTTCAGTAGTACGTGCACGCCGTGGCTGCGATTTATTAAGTACATTTTCCTAGTTTTACTAGATTTCTACAAGTTACGAACGAAGCAAAAATTAAAACTGAGTAGTATTCGTCTTTGAAAATACAAGAAAAGCTATGAAATTACAGCAGGTTTACAACAATAATAGCTGGGAATTTTCATGACTAGAAACGTGGCAAACACAACTCCGCTTTACATGCCGAAAATAAGACGTTCATTTCATAATTCTGGGTTAGAACTACTGTAAATATAGGAGAGATGAACTCTTCACCTTCTTGTGTACAACTTGTGTCCACAAATTACGCTGAAAGTTTAAAACTTAGCGCCGTCTTTCACACTGAAAAAGTTTCAAAATGGCGCCCGCGTCGCTTGGCCTGGCGTGGGGTATCCCGTCAGCCTGTGCGGCAAATGTGATTGCGACATATCAGAGGTCCTTGGCCCTGTTGCGTTCCGTGCGCTGTCGTCAAATCACGGCCGAAATGAGCTCAACAACGAGACAGTGGCTCGGTAGAAACACATTTTTTTATCGAGTACATCAACTTTAGACATTGTTTGAAGGGGAACTATGAACTTCAAGGCGTAAATGTCGCCTTTGACGGCATGACTGGTGTTGCGGTGTGGGTGGGAGGTGGGCACTCGCTACCGTCATAGTACCGGATCGTAACTTTTGAAAAATAATTGAAACACCCGCTCGCGAACTCAAAGATCTCGCGAACTCCTGATTTGCTCAAACTCGCGAAATTAAGTGCTCGCGAACATAAATGAACTTACAGTATTACGTAGATAAGATGGTTTTCCCTACGAATGACGGGAAACAAAAATAGGCTGCCTACACCTTACGGAAAAGAGCATGCAGACCCTCATTAAAACATCATGATTCACCACATGTAAGGATGACAAAAGAAGAAAAAGATTTGTTGTAAAGCATAATGGTTACAATTTCCAAGTGAGGTATGACATCTGGTAAATACCAGTATCTAATGAAGACCACATGTGGCATTTTCATCAGAACAAACTGCAGTGAGAGACCACAGGAACTGCTGACAGTGGACCACATGGCCTGGGTATGAATCATCAGATTATTTTGAACATTTTCACCAACATTTAGGTACTAAAACTAATAAGCATGTCCTGGTTTTTTCTTCTTGTTTTTGTTGTGGGAATGACGTCACTTGCCATATTTACACACACACGTGATGACGTATTTAAGCACATGTTTCTTCGCATATTGTTAGTCAGCAGTGATTATTACAAGGAGATATACTCCAAAACAAACCCGTTCTCCACGTTAGAAGTCTAAAGATGTCTCCTAAGTTTCTCTTATGTCGACATTATCCTTAATTTTCGCGTTGATTAAGGCTAATTACGGGCGTAACTTTCTAAGAGCGGATATGGCACGGTCACGTGGGTGGTAATTTTCCGCCGTTTTTCACGAAATAGAAGACGAATTACAATCAAATCAAGACACTAACGCAGTCAGAACATCTTCCTACAACGATTAACTTCATTGTCAGGTGAAATTTCCATGCCAAAAGCGCCAAACAGGGCATAATTTGGATAATACCAACCTTCATGTAGTCCGCCATTTTCCCGCGCGAATACAGAATACTAAGTGAGGTCACTTCGGGTCAGATTACATTACAGGCCGTGCAGCAGCGACTCCTGGCGGCCATGATAACAAATTTCGCTTTTTATCATTAAATTTACCTTCAAAGTAGAGCAAATGTTGATTCAATAGTTCCAGTTACATTTCGATATTCATTTACTTTATTGGAAGCGGTGTTTATCTGGCAACTTTGGATGCGTAGTCCAATTTTAACATTGTAAATAAGGAGCGCAAAAACACGAGCGGCATAGTTTCAGAATACTAACACATTACAATCGACTGATTAAAATTGTCAACATTTTAATTTAATAACATATGATAACTATAATACTTTTATATTATAAAATAGCAAACAAAATATCATTGCTGATATCAGTAGCTAGAAGAAGATTTTAGCCAAAAATTGCGTTTAGATGCCACCTAATTGCTTTTGAAGATATCATTTTTGAGACAGGGAGGTAAGCCGTATTTTTTTTTCAATTATTCCGAAATCATTACACAAAGCTAATCTAATACTTAATCATATTTTTAAATAATATGGTTTTTAAAAGATTGTATGTAAAACGTTGAAATGCTGTTTACTTTGTGAAATTATCATTTCTAAAATACAAATCTCCCCTTCGTCTAAAATGTTCTCGCCTTAGTTTATGTCAATAACCTCCTTAGTAACGGCGGTGTAGCGAGGATCAACTTGCCACAGTCTTTGTTTTTGTCGTGTTTAATCGCAGATATCTCGACACAGAATCCTTCTCACCGCTTGTCAGGGTAAGTTACACCATTATTTCAGCTGGGAACGACATGTAATACTATCTCAGATACGGTATCGTTTAGCATTTTGTCTTTATTTGAGCCTATTTATGTCAACATGTGGTAGGAAGTTGGAGCCAAGGGTTCAAGAAATTAACGCGTTTCTAAACGGAGTTCTTGACGTTGTTATTTGTAGACAAAGGCGCACACTTGAGAAAGGAAGAAAAGAGGACACAAAAGACTAACTTAGCGTGGTTGTCGTGTAGTTTATTACCAGGACTTTATTATAGTCTTTTGTTGAATTTATTTTTCACCCCCCTCCCATAGCGCCCCGTTAACGTTACCACTTGATCCGATCTTTATTGTAATTTGTTCGGTTAACAGGTGTCAATTGGGTGCTTGTTGTCATGGTAACGTTAGCTTTATTTCTAATCATTCTGAAACAGTTTTTATGCTTCAGACAATCCTTGGCAGTCTGTTATAGGAAACCAGACAAGAAATTCATTATGTGACAGCATGACCAATGTAGACAGAAGACATCATGTAGTGAAACTACTCTGATAATGTGATATCATAATACGCCATAAAAATAACATTTGACAATCATCAAAAGCATCCCTGTGACTCTGTCATTCAAAATAGCTTTGATGTAATTATAAAGGACATTTCGACGATTTGGCTCTTGGCTTTACCAACTCAGCCACAAACCATTGTCAAGTCGACCATGGTTAGGGTTAGGGGGTTGGACCAAGTGGATCAGGATGTTAGATCGAGTTTGTCTTATTAGCAATGAGCCATCGGTTGGTAGGGCAGACTTCTCCAACATTTAATGTAGGGCAACATAAATGTTTGTCATGCTCTAATAAAGTTTGTTTTTATCAATATTATGACACAAAAAGAAACATTCCATAAAACAAAGGAGGTCTGACATTCATTAATGCTTTCAGGACGATCACTTCTCTAGTTTTTGTAAGGACGTATATTATGACATTTATGAAGGAAGGAGATCTCAGATAGGATTAGTTTTGTATTTAGCATCATACTCACTAAATTATTCATGAAGAATTGATGAAAATTCTATAAAAAAAACAGCAGTCATGACAATTCTCCTTCTTGTTATTCTTTGATTATCAGGGCTCGAAATCCTTTTTTCTGCATACCTGCACTGGTGCAGGTAACATTGAAAATTACCTGCACCAGACAAATTTTACCTGCACCAATCCTAATTTAGGAATTTTAGATCATACTAAAATAGTTCAGGAACCATTGCTTTTCTTTCTTTTATGCTTTATAGGTAGCAACAGTCAATGCAGCTAATGACAATCTACATTTGTACTGTATATACAGCTACATTATAGGACATTTATGTATAAACTCTACATGGACCAGTGTAGGTTAGGTGCAGGTAGACACCAGAAATACCTGCACAGCTCCAATTTTACCCGCACTAACGTGCATATGCAGGTGATATTTCAAGCCCTGTTATCCTAGTTTGTTTTTTATCTGCTCTTCCTGTATTTTCCTTTTCTTTATTTGTACCAGCTGTTACTTGTTTCCAGTGGTACATAACCTGCTGATAGTCCCATTTTTATTGGGCTGAGAAAAAAAAAGAAAAAAACTTGAACATGTGCATGCTTTATAAGGATCATATCCATCATATGGGATAATCAAAATGTAAATTTACTTAAAGGGTCCACATTTTACAAGGACAGACCTGATCAAATGTAACTTATATGACAGGTACAGTACGTATTGCTTTGCATGCATAAAAAACCTAACCTAGTCCCATCCTCATGTCTGAGGGTCGGGGACTATGGTAGCATCCAGTATCAGCCTCCTCCACTCCCTCCTGTCTCTGGATCTGTGGGCGCACTCAGCCATACCTTGTTAATTATTCATAAGGCAATATACATGTACACGCAATATAAATGCTGTAGATATATTACAGACCATATATTTGTAATAGTCTCATTGTAGATGAATTTTATTAATTGTTTTATTGTCCAAATTGTCAAATTCGATTTCTATTTGTCAGCAGGGTTAGCCCTTTGTAATACTAATAGCCACATGCTACAGTTGGGCAGCCCTGGTTGTATGATGTCTTCCACAGCCAAACCTACTGTATAAGTGCATAGCAAAAAATAAACCCGTGAGTCTAACATATCATCAGCTGGCCGCCTGTCACGACAAAAAAAGTTAAAGTTGCCCATACATCTTTAACAGATATGTAGGATGGTGTCAATCTCCATTTCTTTAGCCCTTGGGCCACACATTTGTGCAAGTCACTACAGCAGGAGGCTGGTCTGCTGGTAGTGATGTGTGTTTAACTCCCATACTCTTCCTCATTAGTGCTGAGTGCTAAGCAGAGAAAGAAGCATGTACCATTTTTAAAGTCTTTGGTATGACTCGGCCGGGATCGGACTCACGACCTACCGAATGCATGGTGAACACTCTACCCACTCAGCCATTGCACCAGTTATGTCACAACTACACATTAGATAGAAGAACTTTATTGCACGACAATTGTAAATGATACAATGTATGGCAACAACTATTACACAAAGTACAAAACGAAGGTATAGGATAAAGCTTAGCAACCTAGTTAACGTAATAAGGGCTAACATAATTCTTTTGTATAGTATTACAATGCAGTAGGTTATCGCTATTGCTATAGGTCTGCTTTTGCTTACATGTAGTACCAAATGATGAGAAATTAAATGAGACTTGAAAAAATTAACGAAGTAGTAGTACCCAGAAGAGCATTAAGAATCCATTAAGATACATATACATAATATATAACATTTAACATGATTTCTGATCCAAGTTAGAATGCAATCATCTCTTCATTCAGTTGATGAAGCCTTCTGTGCTATCCAAGAAATCGTTCGTTAGTTTTTAATTGCGTCATTAAATCATTTCCACAGTTCAGTTGTGCAGGATAGAATGTCACCTTCCCTGTGGGGGTAATTAAAAGAACCCACCGGTAACGATCAGTCAGGGTTTCTGGCTGATTAGCCCTCGTTAGGAAATGTAGCAAAAGTTACAGTCCCACTGGAATATGTCCTTGGTTGTCATTTGTGTGTCACAGATTGTTAACCTGTAGAATGTACCATAAAGCAATCTACATAAAACAGCGTGTCAAATATATTTCCTGCATGAGTGCAATGAAGTGTGTGTGATATATTATAACCAGATGTCAGATGGGCTCCTGGCTTCCAAGCTAATGTTACACCAAATAAATTATGCTTTTACTGCTATTCACACACATGGGTACAATACAATGATTGTACGATCATCATTGTCTATGATCTGAATATGAGTTTAGAATGAATGCCAAAACTACCTTGTGTCGGATATATTTCATGAGTGCAGTGAATTGTATGTGATATAACCAGATGCCATACAATTAATTATCATTATCTATATCTATAATCTTAACATGATTTTAGACTGAATGCCAAGAGTATGAGTAAGTGAGTGAGTGAGTGAGTGTGTATGAGTGAGTGAGTGAGTATTAGTGAGTGAGTGAGTATTAGAAGTGAGTGAGTGAGTGAGTGGGTGCATGAGTGAGTGAGTGAGTGAGTGAGTGCATGAGTGGGTGAGTTAGTGAGTGAGTGAGTGGGTGGGTGGGTGCGTGCGTGAGTGAGTGAGTGCATGAGTGAGTGAGTGAGTGAGTGAGTGAGTGAGTGAGTATTAGAAGTGAGTGAGTGCATGAGTGAGTGAGTGAGTGAGTGCATGAGTGAGTGAGGGAGTGAGGGAGTGAGTGAGTGAGTGAGTGCATGAGTGAGTGAGTGAGTGAGTGAGTGAGTGAGTGAGTGAGTGCATGAGTGAGTGAGTAAGTGAGTGAGTGAGTAAGTGAGCAAGTAAAGGAATGAGTGAGGGAGTTGATGGTGTATTTCAATGATAACATTCTCTTTCTTTATGAATTATGTCGTTAACATTATAATGTCCTGTCCCTTATTGGTGCAGGTAACTAAAGATGGCCGTGCCTTTCTCCAACACAAAGCTGAGGGTCCCAAGGGGGTTTCAGAACCTGCTGGAGGGTCTGTCAAGGGAGGTTCTGAGGAACCAGCCAGACAACATCCCGGAATTTGCAGGTACCGTGATATTTTGTTCTTCTATATAGTCAAATAGACTCTAGTACACACCAGTCTAATAAGATAAAGGAAGTAAAAAGCTAGATAATACATCTTATACCAGGTTTGGTATCATAAAGCTTGTTTACTGTTTTGTGTTATGTTTGAATGCTTCCGTCCACCCTGTAGCAACATAATTTGACATATTGTTGAAGAGAACACTTGATATCTAAAACCTTTCGTATTGTATCATTTCATTGTTCCTCTCATATGGAGATGTGTATCTAACACAAGAAGCAGAATACAGATTTTTCTAAAACTTAATAAAAGCTTGACAATTATTTCATTTTATGTTAAATGTTTCCCTCGTGTGCAGCAACACATTTGGACAGATTACTAGGTAATTTAAGCTGATAAATCTAAAAGATTTATTGTTTATTATGTCAAAGTGTTTAAAGTGTTTTATGTTTGACTGTTTCCGTCCCGTGTAGCGACATATTTCGACACATTGCTGAAGCAGCGAGATGTGGGGGGCGTTGACCCCGCGGAGTGGGGAGCCCAGTCGGAGGACAGGTTCTACAACAACAAGTCCTTCCAGCAGCCCAGACCGGCGTCTCAAGACAGCTCAGACCAGGTGAGATAACTTAAGAAGTCTTCATATATACCTATATGTCCTTCATGAAGTTTCCTCAGACTTCAATGTCAAGAAACTCCAGGCAAAGTAACTTGAGACAAAGTTTCTATAACATTATCAAGTCCTTTTGGCAACTAAGGCTGATTTTTAAGACCGTTCAGACCAGGTAAGTTTGAAGAATAATCAAGTCCCAGGATACATGTGTATGTCACAGTGGAGATCACGATCCAGGAGAATCGCCGATCCTCCTAGGAGAGATCGCGATTGTAGTTTCTCCTAGGAGAAATCCCGATCGCAATCTATACTAGGAGAATCGCAATCTGTACTAGTAGAATCGGCGATTCTCCTAGCACAGATTGCAATCGGGATCTCTCCTAGGAGAAACTACGATCCAAACTCAAACGATGCTAAGATGTATGACACAGCAATCATTTTGTTGATAAACACTGATTTTATTCAGATTCAAATGCAAACCTACTAACTCATTACACTGAAGCCTACTTGTGTCACTTCTACAATGTTAACTTCACCGAACACTATCACACTTGAATCACTTCTGCAACTTTACTCAATGCACACTTCTACTCAATGCCACTTCACTATTGGCACTTCAACAACTATACTCAAGATACCATACTGGTCTACTTCTTCTTTCGTGTCATCACTACCGGAGTCACTACAGCTATACTAAGGCAACCACACTATCATATAGTATATAGCA